>NW_019213761.1:349044-477648 GCF_002532875.2 Varroa jacobsoni
ACTCACACACACACACACACACACACACACACACACACACACACACACACACACACACACACACACACACACACACACACACACACACACACACACACACACACACACACACACACACACACACACACACACACACACAACACACACACACACACACACACATAATACACACACACACACACACACACACATACACATACACACACACATACGATCTAACGCCCAATATCACTGATATCTTCCAAATCTTTCCAAACCTTTTTCCGTCATCGTACCTACACCGAAACAATTAAAAAAAAAGGGTTTTATTGCTATTCTTGCCGCCAACATAATTCTATAACAATTATTTGTGTTTCGAATATTATGGTATGATTAGTCAGTAAGCGAATTACAAACGCTCGCCCAGTAGAGTTTTCCGTTGTTGGAGACGTCAGCAACAACAGCTGAAATGCGTGAATGTTGCTCTTGGTGCCTATTAGATTCGAGATTTGAGAACGATTGTAGGAGTAACATATATTTGTTTTACGTAGCGTTGGTAATGAAGGAATCGTTTATGATGGCGACGGTGATGCTGATGACGGTGGTAGGGTGGTAATGCCGGCGTGCATTTGTATATTTCGGTTGGTCGGTTGACTGAAAGGTTGTAAACTCCTGCTCTGTCCACTGAGCCAGCAGCTCTTGCGAGCTGAAGCTATACACGCGAACGGATTCATTATCCCGTTCGAGAAGCCGGCAGTTATCTTTAGCGGCCTGTCGGCGGCGGTCTGTTGTAAATCCTAGCACTGACACCCACCGGCACAACGTTGTGTATTGGCTCACCGTACCGTGTCTAGTTCCCCCGCGTATTGTTTTTCTGCGGCACTAACCAATGACTACGATAAAACAGTGTTAGTTCAGCACCTTGAGGCTCTTGTGACTAGCCTAGTTGATAAGGTTATGACATGTGTACATACGATATACGTATACCCTGTTCACGTTATAAAGCTACCGAATCAAGTGATTTCTTAATAATGTTGCCTTGTTCCTTCTTGCAGTAGGCAGCGTGTCCTTGGTACGCCTTGACCCTTGTCAGATCTAATAACAGCATATCTCAATATGGCTGGAGAGTCTGTAGTAATTATATCCTACACTAAATCGAGTTGATATTGAAAAACAACCGGGCAACTAAGTGAGCTAATGGTAGCTCAAAATGTATAACCCGTTGTTGGGATACGACACACGTCAAAAATTAAAGAAGTAAAACTAGTGCAAGATCAGCAAGTCAGTATTGCTATGCGCTCTGTCTAGCCGTATCCTATTAGATTCCTTAGAGAGAGTCACGGCCCTCGCTGTACCTAGAGAGATCGCGAACTCTGTTCTTAATGCAGAACAGTAGATATTCTCTCTAGAGATAGAGAAAATGCAATGAAAATAGATTGTTGTATAACGCAAATGCCCCTAGGGGTTTTTAGGAAGAGAGTTCGTCATTTTTGTATGGTATAGATGTCACGTACGTGACAGCTTTAACGGCAGTGCAATCCAGGTGGATACTATCGTTCAAGGTACTTAGTTGATCGTCGTATTAGAAAAACGACCGGCATAAAACTAAAAGCAGAGGAAAGTGTAAACATAGTGGGAACTGCAGTTCGAAAATGGTGGCTAAAGGCCCGCATTAATGTGGCAAATAGATAGACGTGGGGTTCAGTACTCGTAAACACGATTTATATATGATTCTGTAAAAAATAAAAAATAAGACTACCTTATTCTAAAGTATAGAGAACGAACCGAAGTGTCACACGTTGATCTACCGAGTAAATATGTTTAAGAATGAGATTTTCATCCCTGCGTTCATATAGTTATATAAACGCTAAAAATTATATAAATAATATATAATTATATTAGAAATTTATATAATTTTTCCATTTTTCGTATAGATGACATCAAATTTAAACGTTTCTATTGAACGTAATACAAACAACTGAATAGAAAAGTGAACATTATTCTATGTGTGCAGATATAAATGGACATGGCAACACAACGACCGTTTGTCTTTACTCACACGTTATGTATATTTAACAGAAAATCGTTTCGACGCTCATAAAAATAGCTCAAAAAAAGTTTCTACAAGTACACTTATTATTTTTCCGCTTGAATTTGCTTTTTTCCAGCAAAAATCAATGCTGTTTCTGAGATATAGGCTATAGTTGTGCGTTCTACTCGAAACGTGACGTCGATAGTGATTTCACTGTATCATTGATCTAAAATCACCACGTTCATCGTTTCAACCCAATCCAATTTAAGTAATATAAGTAAGTGGTAGCTAGTCTCGATCGAAGCACTCAATTGATTTGTTATAGAACCGAGTTAATTACTTAAAAAGAGTATGCATCTTGGTTGGATTCACATAGTATAGTTTCAAAACAACAACGCCGGCACAAGCAACAATCGATAATCATAAAACCAGTTATTATCGTAAAACCACAAAGTACGATTATTATTGTTTGTAGCTGTACAGTTTGTGGTACGAACGTCTGCTACTTTTCGCTCGATGTCTGCTCGTGTTTTTACTTTGACGCCGCCAAACATGGTCGATTTATCACATTTTATAGCCTGCCTAATTGTTTAGAATAGGGATAGAATTAGCGCTATGATGCCAAATCTACGAGTAACTGAAATCGCCCCACCTATTTCATCTTCAGACACGTTTCCAACTAAATCCATGTATAATATTATATCTGACTTGGAACTTCAACCCATCTCGATATGCTTTTCTCAAATAAATGAACCTCTCAAGATATTCAGAAGTCAATAGGATCTCCTATGGTCGGCCCAGACCAAGCTATACATATACGCTAGGTATCCGTGCTTCCTTCACGGACACATGGTTCTATAACAATGCATTCAAGTTATACAAGAATTAAAAAAATGAAAATAATTGAAAATAGAATTACAGAAAGCATGCGTTATCAACATGTTGCTCTCTATTAAGCAGTGCTCATCTAACAATACATTGCAAGCGTTTACCTCGGCTAAGACGATCACTCACCGTCGACTTCAGCGGTGAGCGTGAAGGGCGCGAAAGTAATGGGAGGTTGAGGTTTGGCGAACCTCCGCTGTCGACTGTTTTTGTATAATTATATTAGATTATTGTAAATTTCTTCTTTGATAAGAATGAAATACAGTGTCGCTTGCAGGCTTTCAAAGCATCGTGGCAAAGCGATGCCAGTCGACTAACCGCATAACCATAGCGGCGGTTCCGACAAAAAAGAAACTCTTGCTTCTTTCGTGTCCTTTTTTCGTCTCTAGCAGAACAAATTGCCCACGGTGAGTATGTTCATCTATCTTGTTTAACATATCAGAAGCCAAAGGAGCGACGTTGGGCGCAGCACTTCCTTCTTTTCAAAACCGGGCAGGTTGGACCCCTGGTCAGGTTCCCCCACCCCCCACCCCCCAGGGGAAAGATTTTCAGTTACCAAAACATTTTATATCATCTTGCACATTGTAGATTTAATATATATATATATATATAGCAACGATGTGTGATCTTTTCCATGAATCTAATTTCAGGTACTATAGATAGGTAACTTTCGTTCTCATCATTCATTTTTCAAAGCGCTCCTCTGCTGCTATGAGTTAAAAACCATAAATGAAACATAACAACAATGTGTAAATGTGCGTATTTACTCACAATCCCTTTAGTAATAAGCAGACGTTCGAAGCGTTGCCTCCCGGCAATGCTTAAACCGGCAAACGTCTGCTTTCACGTGTGTGCACAGTGAAATGTACTTAAGAAAACTCTAATGATAAAAAATAGCTACTACGACATACTTATGCTGATACATGGCTAATGTTTGTAATATTTACGAGCTTTTAATTTGGTAAATACCTGCGTCAACTATCAGCGCTCGCCTGTTTAGCTAAAAACTATATTTCACACTTGATTATTTTGATTTGCTACACTTCTCTCTTATGCAATCTTTAAGTTGAAACAGCACTTGCAGTTTCTTATTTACTGCTAGCGTACTCAAGTTAGGCTCCTCAGATGTCAGGTCTGTTCCTATATTGTGACGTCTGAATGATGTCTCGTTTTCTGTTATTCAAGGCGGCAACCTGTCTCAATATAACTAACTTTTCTTCATTGACAGTGGTTTAAAAGTAAGTGTCGTCGGAGTGACCTGAAGCAACGATTACTGGCCTGACTCAGGCAGGGGTTTGACCGCTCAAACCATTGTGTCGATCTGTTCAGATACACAGCATGCTAGAAAAGCCAATATGTGAATCATCGAATTGAATGGACCTTCAGATCAGTTTGCAGAGTAACAGTACACGGCACTCGTTTCATCGAGATCTTGAAAAAACTGTCTCTTTTTTTCCATTTTCGCGATACTCCTCCATCAGATAGCTGAAATAACATCTGTCGTCGTACTAATACCCTTGCAGACATACCTTTCACGCCCACATACATATACACGGATGCTATTTGGCATACGTGCAAATCGCCGTAGAACAGCGATGGTTCGATCCCTTCGGAAATTGCTGGTAAGGCGCCCTTTGCAATATTGAGGGCATCATATATACAATTAATCCTACAAGGAATACGATACTTGTCCAATCAGTAGCGCGTTTGCGGCGTCCGTGAGCGCTCTAATCTTTCCTTAGTAAACTTCAATAACCAACTCTTGGTTTCCCCTTAACCTCTGTCCGTTATGCTCTCTCCGGCTCGTTCGCACCCTCTGGCGCACATTGCCGTGTCATATTATGATCTAAGTCGCGCGTCTCCTTTAGGATTCTTCACGCTCTGCATTCTCATCTAGTGGTAGCTGAGTTAAGCAACTAAAGCACGGTTTGTTTCAGCCACTAACCTTTTCCTTTAGGCCCCCTCACTCAGGATATATCGTCCTTCTGTGTCTCATATTTCACGCTTTGCTGTCGAAGCATCATCACTGTGTATGAGATGAATGTTGTATTGCATAGCGCAACGAAGCGGTGCTGCTAACCCCCCAGGGGCAGCAGCAGGCCCGTTTGGTCATGGTCAGCTGACAATATGCGGCCTGTCGGCATAATACACGCGCTTTGTATGTAGTTACTACGACAACGACGACGACGAGATCGACAACTGGGGAAGTGCGTTGTCTCCAAGCTGCTTGATGACGGCGAATGGTTTTGTAAGAAAGTAAATTTGGACTACATAGACGACGATAGACTATGCTCAAGTACACACAGACATCTACATTAGATTACGGTATGAATGTTCGCTGAAATGTTTAATGGTAACGTCGAGAGCGACCACCAAAGCACCCCGCTCCCCGCCATTGTTATATGCAACCGTATATAATGCTGTAGCGGCTTTCTTCCAGAGGCTTTCTAAATAGATTTACTTTTACACTCAGTGAATGCACGTGACTTCAATGTCGAGTTCTCGTTTTTAGATTAGATTAGACCCAGTCCGGTTGGGGGCTACCAACATCCTAACCACTGCGGCTATGCAATGTCTAGATAGGCAAACACCTATTGTACTTCCGTGTGTTAATCGAATACGCTAAGGGACGACTTAATTAAGCGTTCAGTTTCGTTAAAAACATGATAGAGATCATACTTCATGCGTAATTCCCGACTGCTGCTGAAGGGTATTACAGCCATGTCTAAATGTAAAAGCCATTATGCTATATTACAATAGGATGAAATGAATGATAATGATTAAGTGAGGCGGATTACGCTCAGAACGGCCAGAGGCTAAAATTTAATCAGACATAGTGTCATGCCTGCAGGTGAGAATTTTTGTTTTTGAACATTTAAAATAGCTAGGGGTTTAAAATAGGGGTAATGTGTATATATGCTTTCAATCCTTAACAATATCAATTACTATCATTTTTTTTTTTTTTTTTTGATAGTGCGGCCTACGTTTTGTCATTCATTTAACCGTCTATGACAAGGAAACCTTCTTGTCAATCGAACCGCGAGACGTTTACAGCATCGAAAGCTTGATGAATTTAATGTTCTTCAAAAAAATATTATACAATCCAGTTTTGTCTACTAACGTCTGAAGGTTCTTTATCTCAACACTAGGCGGCGGAAGTAGGGCACTGGTGCGGGGAGGCTACGCGTTCGTATATAATTTTGGTTTAAAAAAGATCATAATTCGGAGACTCTGATGTGAATAGTGCTATTTACCTCCACACAATGTGAGTTTCGTTTCTAGTAATAATATCTTTCCGACATAGAAAATAAAATAGCTGAATCTTGTAGATGAAACTATTCTCGTTCTTATGCTCGGAACTAGGTTCATTTACGTGGAGCGCCTTGAGCATGAGTACGATATCCCTACATCAGGCTCCAACCACCGGCAAGCCTTCAAGTGGGTACTGAACCTCAATTAATAGCTTACATTAGACCTCTCGCACACAAATTAGCGTATTGTGTTCTTCAATATACTGTGTCGTTATCTTCCCTAAGCCAAGATAGCCGCAGAAGGTAATCCTGTTGTCGAGACGAAGCTTCTGTGATATGTGATGTGCCGTGACACTCAACTAGCAACATTCAACATTTTAACGAACGCTATGAAGTCACGCGGAACATTAATCTGTGAGCGAAGCGTCATACTAAAATGTGTATGCGCGGACGTAGCTTATGAACCAGTTCCAACTCACCGTATGACTCAGACATCGCTGACTCACAGTAGATGGCGCACTAGGAAACGCCAATGTGCGCTAAACGCCTGCGAATCGTTTCGAAGAATATAATTGAAGGTTCGTTAAGTGCTCTGATAACAACGTACGGTGTACGGAACGAACCGTGAATTGCGCCTTCTTCTACTGCGTCGTCCCGTCTAACACTGCCTGGACAATTCGACCTCCACGCCAACAAAACAATTCCAACAGCCTGAACTCGATCCATAAATAGTTACCACTGTTGCTGAAGTCACGAAATAGAAAAATGAACTTGTATAAGATGCCCTAGGCAGTCAGCCGAGATAAAAATAATGAAGGCATATTGGTCAAAATGTATTAATGTGACTGTGAAAAACTACCATTAGTACAATGGAATATTTCGTGACTAAAACTCCTCTATTTTATAGTAGGTGTTAACTTTTGCTACAATATTAATTAAAGATGTCGATGTCGGTGGCCTGCATAGCCCTGCAACATCGCATGCATTGGCCAGAATCAGAACTGTTTAGGCTGCGTGCAAAAAGTAAGTGGGTCGTACAACAAAGCTAGGAAGCAAACGCTTTTCTAACAAATAATAAAATGTGATCTTGGCTCAAGAAGGCGACGCATCATAATTATTTAGCGACCATCTAGGTGGGTCTCAAATATGATGTTGATGATCATAATGACGAGTCATAGCTCGTTTTCATGATAGGCCCTTGTGAGGTTTTCTGGGTAGCATGAAGCTGGGTTTTGAATGACCCCGGTTTTGGTACACTCAGAGATTTTATTTCGTTCGAGAAATTAAGGAACACTGTACAATGCACTCACTGTCTTTCAGGTCAACTTAGCTAGACTGAAGCCTCTGCAGCCACCATGGTTATCCATCGCTGGCATATACATTTATCAATAATTAATCATGATCCATGGTGGAGGTTGTACGGCACTTAATGCATTTTCTGGCACTCATAGAAACCCCTTAGGAGTTCTATGGCAATACAATAAGTGATCACAACATTTTTTGACCCTGTGACTTAACAAACACGACACCGTTCGCTTGACATATACACACAACCCTTGAGAAGATAATCAGTCTCGAACTGTGATAAACGAGACCAGTTTGTCGAAAATACTTAATATGGGGGTCACATTACGAACAGTAATACTTTCAGGTACGTTTTAAATATCATCACGCAGGCGACCGCCTCAGCAAGTACACCGGACCCACCGAACTACTAAAACGTACACTCTCTCAAACGTCAAAAAAAAATGTAGACGGCGCAATTTTATAGACTTTGCTTTTAAACAAAGCAACATAAAAACTTCAGTGGTATGAAGTTCTGTAAATTGTATGGTCTTGACATCGGTATCCTGCGGGAGATCCTCGTTTAGCAAACTTCTCTTTCAAAAACTTCAAGAACATTCCGGATAGTCAATACTCTTTGGCACCGTTCTCAGAAACTACATATTGTCCAATTGAAACTCATCCAATTCCAGCTACAGAGAGTCAACGAACACGTTACGGTAGCAAGACCCATAAATGGTTGGGTCAAAAAAATAACAGGCTTACAGCGCCTCAGCCCCAAAAGCTCACATTCCGTGAGTCCTTCAGCTATATAAAGTTGTAAATTGCACGAGAGCTTCCGTAAGGGCATTTACCACTGCCCCATCTAATCATTCGTCCAATCAAACTGAAATGCGTTTCCTTCGAGGGAACGATATTTGAGACAAAATCAGCATTGTGTCACGGCTGCTTCTTGCCATATTGAGCACCTGTACGACGCATTGTATCGTTTATGGCCTTAAGCCTCTAGGTTGACATTTGACTTTTATAAGACCGAACACCGAAATTTTCGATTCAAGCAGGCGGTAAAACAGCATTTTCCACAGGTTGTTGATAGTTAGCTGCATTTCGTGTGTATCAACGAGAATTAATTGTAGCCCAATGTTTGAATCAAGATGGTGAATGGAAAAAAAACACTCTATATATATATATATATATATATTTTCCTTTTTTTATCTTTCTTGGAAGATGTAGCTTTGCTATTGGGAAAGATGAACGAAAAAATTAACTTGTGTTCCTCTTTTCGAAACTCTAGAAAAATTTTCGTATGTAAACAATTCATGTGTCAGCTGATCTTCAAAACGGTGCTTGTCGTCTCTAGTATCCAAATAGTACATTTTGTCACGTTCGCAAATTTCCTTTGATACTGTTCTGAGACACTAGGAAAATTTAGCAACGGTTAACAGCATGGGTTTTTAAATATGTTCTACTTAAAAATAATTATCCATTTTTAATTAAATTGTAATTCACTACGTTAATGTCTAGTGCAGGTGCGAAGTCTGCACCATGTGACAATCTCAATTTCTCCACATCGGACTGTATCATTTGCAAAATATTCGAATTTATTCAATAATTTTCCTATTCTTTTTCCAGTTTAACCCTAGTCCTACTGCAGGTACATTTTGAGAAGATTTTTTGCTTTTATGAAAGTTGTTAACATTAGATACAGTCATAACTAGGGTCTTAACCTTTGTCTTACACTATTTTAACTTAAACACTCCATCTTCAATAAGCCTCACTGTCAACATTTGACACGCAAGCATCCTCGACAAATGTTTGAACATTCCGAGTCATTTAATTCTTCGTTATGCCGATAAACAATGCGCTTCATATGTAGAGACAAGGCAGATAGTTTGCTTTTCATATCAAGGCTTTTTTATTGGATTAAGTTAGAATGCCGATATCGAATCGGCCTTCACCACCTTTGTCCAGGTGATCCAGACCTGAAATCACACCACATTCGTCAATCCCCGACTGACTTGAATGGTTTGGTACCTTTTCAGGCACCACAACTAAAGGGTCGAAGGACTACTAACCAGATATCCGGTCTCTGTAACCATGTGCCGTAAACGAAATCGACTTCGAAGATACAAACAGGTACTCTGTCGCGGCGCCTCGTTAGGTATTTAGATCTGTGATCAATTGCTGTTTAGCGGCAACTGGCAGAGATTTTTCGAGCACTAGCGGACGGGAACGAAAAGGAAGGGCAGCTGAGCGATAGACAGCGTTGACGACGCCCGCCTTAGAGGTTCCGGTAATCTTTTTGAATAGCTTGCCTCATTCGCGTTGTGCCGCGTTGCTCATCTACTAGACGTCTGCTTACGCAGTCATATAGCTGGTGCCGTTAGCCCAGGTACGCCAAAGCACCCCTTGCCAAGTCCAGACAAAACACTTTCGGCCTCTATTTTGGCGTAGGTTGGTATATCGTCTGCCAAACAGATGTCTCACCACTGTGAGACTAACTCGGCAAATCTGTCGAGCCTAAGTTGTGATTTGTTTAACCAGTAAAACATAACCGCGATTACAGCACCATAAAAGCTGTTAGCGAAGCTGCGGTTAGATTTCACAGACTGACCAAGCTGATACATGTATGTTACCTGTTCAGTACGCCATCTGGCGAATCATCGTGGCCATATGTTTCCTTAAGGTCTGTTGTTGCCGACACGCATCACGCGCCCATAATGTGGATAAGGGCGTATATCTAATTCTTATTGAGTTAAATATTAATGATTCAATAATTAATCGCCAAGCTTAAGTGGAAATTTCATTCTTTAATTAAGCGCGTTCGTCTTCCGTCTTTATCGCAGACGTTAACCAGTCGGATATGGTGTTGGTAGATCGTTAGAGCCCTATTTAGCGAGGGCTAGGCTAAAGCCTGTTGACCTTTCTTTAGCTCCTGTTTTATTTGATACAATAGGGCCTTCCTACGTTGTCATAAGGGACTCGTCCTCGAGTCCTAACCTCTGTTTGTCTAAGCTGAAAATAGCCTAGGAGACACTCAGTTTTTAAAAATGTGTTAAAACCGGAGCATGCTCATTTATATACATTGTAGGGGAGATTAGATCCTTTCTCAACGCTCTATTGGTGTCAACTTGCAACGAGGCCTATCTGGATTCGACAAATCAAAGACTGTTCCCCCTTCAGAGGGTGTGGGAAAAAGACGGGCTGATCTATTGCCCTTGTATTTGAAAACTTCACTTGTTTTTGGGTATGTCTGGATGCAATAAATATATGCGGACCGTTGCTTGTTTTGTAAGGCCATACGCTCTATGCATATATAGCATGACGCAGTTTATAATTTTGGCTTGGCCAAACCCGTATATGCGCCCGTGCGGCTATAGGTGCGAGCACAATGCATGACGTACAATACGTCATTTGACCAAAAGCTTGATGCCCTCAATGGCACATGTATTTAAACATAGAGAGTGATCAGGGTATTGCATCGAGCCGTAATGTTCATTATAAATAGAGTTCGATGCGAATTACATCTGCAATACTGGATTTTCTATGCTAAGGCTTAGCTTTGATTCGACAGAGAAGATGAAATCTCTTTCATGAATACCAATTACGCCTTCAGTCAGCTTAAGCAAAAACTAAACACTCACATACCAAGGTGGCCTCATTTTTTAACTAAATGATAAGCATTCTATCAATTCCTACCGCATGACATATATCGGCCACTAATTGCCGTTATATAAATAAATTAGATGATAGAACATGCCCTTCCACTGTCATGATCTGTCACCCTGTCTTTCTCTCGCATGTACCATAAACGTATGTTAGAACCTATGAGAGAATTGTTGTGTCCTTGCCTTTCGTAGCGGATCGGGCGACGCGGAGGTTCAAGAAAAAAGAGAGTGCAGGGACGCAAGTAGTCAGCCGGCCATGATTACTGTATCGGGTTAAAGGTGCTTACAACGGCTGGGAAGAACCTGCTGCTGCAGCAGCAGAAATGGCGGCGCCACGAAGCTCCGAACTTTTTTTTGGCCCGATTGAGCTCAGTGGCCTAATGTATTTTATGTGTTCGGCCTATCGACACAGTTCTATGCCAAAGTAGTTGTACGACGCCTGCGTCGTAGAGGCTAGCGAAGGAGCCATACGAAAGGAAGGGGCGGCGGCCAATGTTAGAGAACGGATGAATACAGACAGCAGCACCACGTCAGCAGGCCCGTATCCGTCACTGTCTATCACCTTGTTCTGCCATACCTCGTCGAGCTGTCGACAGAAACTCCATCTTCAAAATCAGGATTGTTACTGCCAAGCAGGGCTTGTTTTAGCTCTATAGGCATGACCAAAAGACTCGACATCGGTTTGGGCGGGCTAGGATCGGAAGCCCTCAGGCTGTTTTACGAAGTGGCAATGAAGTAAGACATTGTCTAGTCTCTTTTCAGCGACAAACTAACGGAGGCCAGCAAGGAGCGGGCCAGTCGAGGATAGGCAGGGAAAGTGACTACGAGCTCTTCCTTTTGTAGCTTCGAACGGATTCAGCAATTACTTCGCAGTTGTCGTTTGCCTTCTGTTATTGTTACGCCTAACTGAGCTTCCAAGCGTAACATGTTGTCTACTCCTTGCATAAAAGCTTGAAAACGACAGACATGCATTCATTCATGACAGTTACTGCAGCAAATATCACCTAGCTGGTTTTATTTGAAAGGACCCGCTCAAGTGAAAATCGTTTGGTGGCTAACAGCTATTATCGAGGTCTGAATGCGAACGTGTGCTTCACAAAATGATCACTAGATGTCCCAGTGATGGCTAAGGCGGTAGCGAGGAGACCATAAACAAATTCTACATAAGCCATATATTTGAATGTAGAAACCCGCAAAATATGTTTACAAAGATATCTCTCGCAGAAAAAATAGCTATAAGAAGGATACGAAGGGTATTTTGTGGATACAACATCTCACGGCTACCGCCCTATGATGGCAAAAAGATTCCAGAGCTAGAAATTGCGAAACACTCATATACGCAATTTCAGTTTATTTAGGTATTTTATCTTGTTTTCAGTTACTACCACATTTTATGGAACGCTTTAACAGGCAGGTTCCACACCCACTTATAGGAAAAAAACACTATCAAACTACTGGCTAAACTGTGTTTCTTTTTTGAAATAGTCAAACGTGAAAAAAGTCAAACGTTTCCTAAAATGAGTTGTGGGAACCTATAATATTTGCATTTACGACAGTCAATTGGAAACATCGCACGCGGCGGAAAAATTAGCGTGGCGCCATTTAATCCAATATAAAGTAAATTTAACTTGATCAAAACTTACAAATCAACAGCGAAGCTGTATGAGCTAGAAAAATTAAGTAGAATATGTTCGGCGTACGGTAAGCGGCTGTTGACACTAAGAGGTTTCAGCCATAACAATTGGCAATATAACATTATCCATTGTGCATCATGATAAAATAATTTGAAGCTCAAATTAAACTTCTTTATCTACCACCTAATGACAGTCGTCGTTGTAAACATTGTAACAATTAGCGAACACCTTGACATTATTTCAAGTTTTAACTGGAAACGTACTCACATTCATAAGATGCTAAGTGGACCACTTTCTCAGCTACACTGTGAGCTTAGATAGTGCTCAACAGCTACCCGAGAGTGACAGCAACAACTTTCTGGGCGCGCGTTTCCACCGCAATTAATCGGGTGACCTAATTGCAACCTACAACTTTACCTAACCAAGCGACTAAAATTATAGCATGAACTGTCTACAAGATCTTTTGCAAGCGAAGAAACACGAATGCTTCTACTAGTATCACCATCTTCATACTAGTATCACCTATTTCGTCACAAAAAAAGAAAACCTGGCAAAATTGAATCCGTTGCTTCACAATGAAAAGACCCAAATTGTATTTCTTTTACAAAAACTTTATTATCTCAAAAATTACATACTGTTGTGAACTTCGACGTCCATATTTTACCTGTAAAAGGTGTTTCATGTGCAGAATTCGAGCTATTTGAAAGTATGGCGCTGGCAGAAATACCACCTTAAAACTTGAGAATGCAGCTTATCTAAAAATGTTTCAAAGGCTAAATAGCCTTAACATAGCGGATAACTTTGTTATCGTACACAGGAACGGTCTGTGCAACGCTGCAAATATCCGAAGTTTAGCAATTGTGAGAACTGTTCGAATTAGCAACTTACTTTTGTGGAAATTAGATTGACCTAGGAGAACATAATAGTAGGCTTTATTATGCAAAAGTTCCAAATAGAAATTGTTTTCGGCTAAGTTATGCAGCTAAGTTTTGCTCGATATGTTTTACTTTTTCTTGAAAGCTACAATTTGGCCTTGTAGCCAATGGCGCCATGAATATTATTCACGTATAGACGCTAATCTTTGACTCAGTAAAGGGATACTTTTCTCTTATAAAACAAGTGCACTTATTCTTCTAGATCTTGCCTAGCTCGCTACATACGTTTCCTTTTTTATCAAGCCAATGAAGTTTCTTGCGTTAGCGGCTATTCGGCGACAATGTTCAAAATAAGAGCAGAAAAAAACGAGGAAGGGGAAGACTCGACAAAGGCATGAGTTGTTGCTCGCATTTCGAGTGGTCCGCTGGTAATGGTGGTGAAAAACAGCGCCAAATGTCAAATAGCTACTCGTAGAGATCGACCGCAGCTAGATTGGCCACGCACGCCCAATAGTACGGCAGTAAGGACCTATAATTAATTGGACGAGATAGGATAGAGGACGTCAGAAACATTATTATCATTTTCTTTTCATTTTACTTGACTCTCGGGTATGTTTTCCGTTTCGTTATCGTCGCGCACACCAGTGATCTGACTGAGCACAAAATTACCAGGTGTCATCCCCAATCGACAGCGGCGGCGACAGCAGCAGGAAGCATCGTGTGGTTTTGGTGATCGTTGTTGCCGCTGCGGCAGGGGCAGCTTCGGTCGACCACTCCAAATTTTGCGTGGGCTGCAAACGGCCGATAAAACCGCTGTGCCTCGTTTATTCTCTAACCTGTCTCTAGCGACGCACGCTGAAACAGCAATCAGTCCTACGGTAACCGTACGGGCAGCTCTACGAAATGCGACTCGTTTGCGGGAACGATGGTAATCGTGAAATTGTAGCAAGGAACAGTCGTAGCAAAGGGCACTAGAGCTAAAAGCAGCAGCAGCAGCAGCAGTAGCTCATCAGCTAAAAGTCGTCCAGTAAAAAACAACCGCGAGAATCAACACAGATGAGTGTCTTCCTTTCGCAAAACGACAAGAAATGAACTTCGCGGCTGTGCTCAGATGATAAGATACTCGAAATGTTGTCGCCCACAGAATGCCTCCAAACATTTTACTAAAGGACTTTTGTCTATAAGCGATGAGGCTAGGAAAATGTATCTAATTACTAAGATGGCTTGACACTCCCCACCTTGGACTTTTAAGGTCAAGACTCTTAGTTCTTACTTAATTATTATATATAACTATTTGTTTTTAGGCTTAAAGTTGTTGCAATGCACTCTACGTTACATACATGTACGGTGGATGCTATATACTGTTACTGCGAGCTAGATATGACTGTACCTTATAGCAAACATTGTTTGTTGCTTGATTTTGATCATTTGCATTTGGGTACTTTACGTCCGAAACAGCGTCAAAATCTAAAAAGTACCTCTCAGTTAGTTGGATGTCTGGATTTGTGTTTTATGTATTGGACAACAACTGCGCAAGCTTGCGTAGTTTAAGCTAAGTATTTTTCAATCATTAATTTGTGAACAACGGGTCCAAGCATAAATTACACGCCCCTGGTTCGACAATTTTTTTTTTAACGACCCAGAGCCGCAACTGCCCACAGACTAAAACCGCCAAGCAATAAAGTGTACATGGTACATCCACGGACAAAGCGGACAAAGAGCACGACTGCATGTTCTGCCCGAAATGATTGGTACCCTTTTTTTACAGAAGGCATAACAAAGTCTATTTTTTCAGATTTCGAAATAAGTAGGAGATAATGGGCTTGTCTACATTTGATATGTACATGGGTGTCCTTGCGTAACGGCTTCAGCTGTCCTACACCCTCGAAGCTTTTATCGGACAAACTCGAAGACGCCTAGAACAGAACCCTCGGCGTATGGAAATAAGCGATAATATTTTTTTCTTAGTATATATAACGGCTTTACTAGGATAGGATTAACATTTTTGAATCATTATTAATACGGACAAAAAAGCCTCGATAACCTAACCCCACTGCAGCAAACAAATCTAATAAAAGGTTCGTATGTCAACTCAACAGACGTCCTCCAGGCGTGTATGATAAGATGACCTTCAGAATATACTTTGTGAAACAGCAGTAACAAGATGGACTATTCTGCTGCTTCGGAATGGTATTGTACCCGAACAGTTGTGTGCTAGTGTATGCAAATTATCATCGACCAGACGGATTTTACTAATCATTGGCTCTAAATGGCAAACGAGTGAAATCATATGTTGTCTGTGATGATACAGCTAAACAGAATTACAGAGTGATCCTTAGCTAACGTTTAAAGGAATACTCTAAAACACCTGTTAGTTCTGTACATTTTAGTAACCTGACTGAGGAAAAAAGACCTGGCACTAATATGAGAAGACTGGCCTATACAATATTTGCCCTTTCAAAAAATGCTTGATTTTCGCATATGTAATGTTATACATCTTTTCCCTTTTAGTCAGACCTGTCTGTTAAATAGTCGCAACGATGCAACGCCGAGCAGTTTCGTGGAAAGTGTTGGTTCCAATCATAAATGTTTTGGCTGCACGGCTGTCTTACTTTAACTATTAATTTTGCCATAAAGGTACGAACCCATGTTACTTATTTTTTCTCCAATCGACTACTATTATAACTGCTAATAAGCTAAAAACTAACGTCAATGGCGGGACCTGGACGTGTTACTAGCTTAAAGCCCTCAAAAGCTGATCATATATGTTGTATTAAGTTCAAAACTGCTTTTCACAGAATCAAATCCAGACATTCTGTAAAAATATGGTTATACCTATCTGATGTGGATCACCTTTATCCAGTTAGCTACTATTAGCTGGCGAAATATAGCCGCTTTACTTTATCTAAATGTTTTGCGTTAGATGTACTCGGTTTGAAAAGTTCCTATGAAGTCAGCCGGGCAAGCCGAATTATATTAACAAATATCTTACTTAGCTAGGTGTTATCCCGCCGCTTAACTCTGACCATTTATTGGTCGGATGTGACTACATAGTAGTAGGTTAACGCTTCACGTAGTGTCGTGTATACTCTGTTGGCGATGCTACGATGCTCTTAGGCTGTACCTATATCCGACTTGATTTACTCAGTCAAAGAATAATGATGAGAGATGTACTGCATAATTGATAGTATCAAGCATTTGCCATCAATTTATGAATCATACGTTACACACTGGGTGCGATCAGAGCCGTTTAACCGTTAAGGTGAGGTCGTATCATGATCAAGACGATTGACGATTTTAGTATTTTTTCTTTTAATAGAAATACAAGGAACGTGTCATACGTAAAATGGCCGGCTAAGTTAAGTATGACAAAATACTGTATTTAAAATATATAAGCGTGTACATTTCATTGAGTGTCGACTGCAATTCCTATGCTGCATCTCAAAAACGCGCCTTTTTACGTCAGCCTAAGCGCTTGCTAACCATCACCACGGACGACTAACTAAGGAAGACGGGAGTTGCGACATACAAAAAAAAATAATCGAAAAATAGATTTTTAGAGTTGTGAAGTTCTATTTGGTTCTTTTTGACCCCCAGGGCGTTATATTTGATTCAATTCGCTTTGCAGAACAACGACGATGTAACACACATGGTGAATAGCATTTACATTGTAGAACCAATAAACAAAAAATGTGCGAATCTATGAAATAAGGCTGAAACTGATTCAACGCAGTTTAACGTTGCTGAATGGGATTTAATTGAGTACAAACGTCTACTACGATAACCCGACTTCCCAAGTTTCGGCTTTTTCATAAGGGTAAATGAAGTGTCTCGTTCGCAGAATTGCCTTTGACCTATATCATTTCTTGCTAATAAAACTCCTTCTCATTGGTTGTCTTCATCAGCTGAAAATACGTGACATCCTCATAAATATATCACGCCTTTCCTATATGTATCAAGCTTAGGTTAATAATGATGATCTTTATTTCGAGCACTGTCTATAATGTGACACCTCATGTCCGAACTGAAGCATAATTTATATTTTGAATTTTGCCAAATTGCTCAATTGTATCATTATTAAAAATTATAAAATTGCATTTTGGGTTATTACACTCCACAGCTTAAGTTTGGCTAGCTCTATTGGCATTTACGTAGTACCAAATGGAAAAGCAAAGTCCGCAGGCATCCAGCCGCATTCTAAAGATTTCAAGCAATAAAATTCTCAAAATATTTTAATTTCAAACTATACTTTTTCATTATTTGACTTGTCACTACAAGGTTGGTATATATATATATATATATAAAACGGATGCTTGCCCACACGTACATGTATTCACCGTCACAATCAAGGTGATATATCTTACATGACCATTTATATCCCAAAGTACTACTGCTAAGTCAATAAATTTCAACTATTTGCGGTAATATAGAGATTGACGCTTCATTTTGCACACGCGAAGGAATACTCTGTTTACTGCATTATCAGCCCCCCAAGGACCAACCACGAATCCCAAAGCACTTGTTATGTACATACGTACATACTAAGGTAAGGCTGCAGTATCTCACAAAACCGTTCATTTAGAGTTGATTCCTATTGGGCATTAAAACAGTACATTTTTCACAAGTGCTTCTGTACAACTCTATCATTATTCCATTAAGCTAGGCGCATTGTTACTACATAAGGACATATGAAACGGAAGAATTCAAGGGATGCTCTATATTTCATTTTTTAAGTCCCTAAGACCCCGTGTCAAAGCATTTCCTGGCTGGACAAATATTCACGCTTGTTTTTCTTGGTAGCGTCCTCTGCCTACATCGGTGAGCGCGCCTGTCTTCTCCTTTTCTATAATTTTCTCTTGCCTCTCTGTTTTTCTATCCAAGTGGTCTGTCTGTCCGTCCGTCTATCTGTTTCCTGTCCACTGACGACCACAGAGACGACGCGTAACGATTCGTTATGCTGCGGTTCCCGGAAGCATGGAGTGACACTCAACCCTGGCCTCGAAGCAGCAGCAACGGCAGAAGTAGGTGACTCAGAACCAAACAGCAGCTCAACCAGCAAACAAGCAACACTAAAAGAACGAACGCGACGCACTTCGTTAAGGGCACCCGATCCCACCAGAAATGCTGAATTGGAGTAGCGAAGCACGTCCTTGGATTTCGTACTTTTTAAAATAGTGGCAATAACATTTGATTAATTTAGCCTGGGCGACTTTACGAATAAAGAACCCAACTGAAAATGAAATGCAGTGTAATATCTCACAATCGATCAAACGATAGATATTTGGGGAAATCGCCTATTTTATATATTTTCGAAATAAAATTAGATTATTTTAGCTTTTAGATTTAATTTTTTTTATTTAAGATAGAGTGAGCAGAGCAAGTTGTCTGTTAAGCCATGCTGATTCAGCAGATTAAACATGTCTTTTAAAGCTCATCACAGCTTCGATTATATAATTAATTGTTCGTACGTAATTCGCGGTCATGAAATTAAATCAAATTTTACTTACTTAGGAGAGTAGTTAAATGTCACGGTCATAAAATTAAATCGTATTTGATATATGTGGGTAGTTAAATTTGTAGCATGCAGTAGTTCTTGTCGGGTCTACTAAGTAGGTTGCTACTGAATCTGTTTTTGTATCCCGAATCGTAATTCCCAACCCTTAAGAATAAATCATAGGTTGGTTGCTCTATTGAACAGAGGTAGAAATATTTGCTGGCATGCAGGGATAAGTTTTTGATGGATGATTTTCATTAACAATGATGGTTTTTTGATGACTCAATATTTCGTTCTGATCTATGAGCACTGATAGGTGATTGCGACCGACACTCGCTCATTGGTCAATTTCAGTTACGCTGCAATATGAGTGAACTATTCACACGGTAGGTTCATGTCTTGTCAGGTTTGTAAGGTGAATTCTAATTCAGACCGGCATGATCTTAGGTTGAATAAGATATTCCTAAGAATCAATGACCTTAGATCGCTGGTTGTGAGGAAATGGTCCCATTCTTTCGTCCTTACATAAAAAAATATTCGATATAGACATGTTTAATGACGCACATTGTCAAAGCTCGTCAAAGTGTCGACTCATGTGGTACGAATTCAGATTCTGCCAATTAATGCCTAAAAACAACCTTTTGTAAGACCGAAAATTGGATGTTAATGAGTCAAATTGCATATTTTTTTAAATAGGCCACTGGAAAGACTAACAACGTTAAGCTATATAAATAGAAAAATTTACTGGTGGTACCCTGGTTGTCAATTCTACGTGTATAACAGCAAGGTCTATTTGAATAAGGTGTCGTGAATTTTTGAATTAATCAGCGCTTCCTAAAAGTTACAGTCTCTAGAACAAGGTCATGACAAGATAAAATTGCATCCATATACAATTTCACTTACATTACAATCCAAATTAGCTTTAATTTCAAGCTCAACTAACAACGAAAGACATGCTTAATATGTTAATTAATATGCTCCCGTTTGAGAATATAAACCCAGATGCCTGTCGCTCCGGACATCCAATAGCGGTTATGATATCGTCAGTTGACATCGTTGAATTCATTAGCAACATCGAATTACATGCAATCCGCTATGGCGACTGGCTCCTTTGTGTAATAGTTTCCCTAAAACTGATGAACTGCTTAATTACTACAGCTATACAGCGATCTATGCCGCATATGATGTCTATCTAATGGTTGATTTAATTAATTGATTCAGCATTACTCGCTTTTGTTTTAGGCCTAAGCAACATCCACCCAAATGATATGACCATTATATTAACTTTGTGTCACGTAGACCAATACAAACACAGTTCCACTGTTAGAAGCAACGGCGACAGCAGCATTAAAAGAGCAAGATTCGAAGAAATTGTGACTACCGTAAATGAAATGTTGTAGCTCTTGTTGCCGTCGTCGTTGCAATTGTCGCTCGTTAGGGGGCCTGCCATCCGGCGCATGGCCTGCAACTATCCTACCGCTGTTCTTGCCATTACTGCCAGCAATCGTCCTGCGATGATGAAGGCGCTCGCAGTTCGTGTAGCTGATTTTCTCATGATCAATGCGTCATACAGATTGTTGTGAACTTTTGTAAAGAAAACGATGAGCACGTTTATCGCAGTCATGGAAACGGTGGTAATGATGATAATGACGCGACTGCCGTGTTATCCAGTCTGTAAGCGGTTGCTTGTTCATTTCTGAGTCCAGTCGACAGTTGTGTCGGGTGTCGATTCGGTGTGCGAACGAGCGTAGCTCTGTTTCTCATTTCTCTCCGTCCAGGTCCTGTCATTCCTACCCTGACTGTAGCCTTGTAAGGGTCATACTAAAAACTCGAAATTCTCGACGCAGCCGCACTGCTGCCGTTGTGTCAGCCCAGCTTTCGTAGTATCCGCCATCTCCCAAAGGCAAAAGTGGCGGCCGCGGAGACTGCCAAGGCCTCGCAACTACCTGGAAGCGCGCTATCTGCTGAGGACTTTATCGAGCGAGCCAGGGAACAGATTCGCAGCACGCTGCGGGGGGGGCATACTTACCCGGTTGGACATATATATTTAGTATCTACCTAGCGGCCTAGAATGAGAACAGGCCATTTCAGGCTAAACAGGCTCGGAAGAAGGGCCAAGAGAAGGATGAGGGCAACATCGCAGGCGTAATTGCATGAAGATATGCGCGTGCGTGTCCCATGTTCTACAATAACTGCACAGAATAGAGGGAGGCACGGAGGAACAACCTAGTTTTACGACTTCTGCTGCATAAATTCCTTTGTAAGCTACTTTGTGATGTAGGAAAACTATTTACCGTCCCGGAATCTCGGAAAACGCTGCCGGAAACGCTGAAACGGTTGCTGCCATATAATAGATGAAATGAAACTTTAGGCTTATATTCGGCGAAAAGAAAGATTATTCACTATGAAGCGATAAAATCACATTCTTCTAAAAATGCAATTTTCATGATCCGAATGTAGGCTTACGGATAAAACAGATGTCTGCTTTTTCTTTTAATAGCAAGTCTGTTCTTACTAGTGGTGAGCCTGCTTTTTCCTAACAGTATAACTACGAACTCTTCAATTGTGGGCTCATTTTCCCTAAGGGCAAGCCTTTCTTTTCTCACAATACGAATTTTCTGTACAAATTCTGTATGATTGAGCGATACACGCCACTACCTTAATCTGTCTTCCTGGTGTGTACGCATTCTAATTACGGTTGGTGTTTTTTCTTCCATTTAATTTCTGCTTAACATGACATCTGAATTCTTTTCGGTTATATCATATTCACTTGGACGAGCTGTTTATTTTGTTAGTTAATACTCATTGTTTTCGTACAGGATTCATAGTTTCCATCAAATTTGTGTCCATCTAATTTGCTTTGGACGCTAGCTTCATTCTAGTGCAGCGGGAAGCAACTTCAATAGGAACTGGGCTTCGCCGACTCGGTCAACTTCTGCGCGCTCCCGACGAAGTATCTACGGTTATCTATATAAAAAAACAATTAGCGTAACGTGGTACCCCTCAGAAATTTGATTATGCCCCTATATATACTCTTTGAAATTGTGCGATATAGCTTATCTCATGCAATTTTATTGCTTGTGTAATTCAATTTTCAATTTATGTTGAGTAGTTACATTAAGTCTGTGTCTATTGCTATCTTCAGTTATAACGAAAATTTCACACATGATAACTACGATGCGTCCAACTACGGCGAACCTTTCCGCTACACTCAATTACTAAAATTGCACTGTAAATAGTACCATATAGTTTGAATAAAAAATACTACCTTCTAAGAGCAGCCACTGTAGTTTAGTTTGAAGCATGGATCACACTCCGCTACTTTAATTCTGCTAATTCCTTTTCTACGTTCTTTCAAGAAGTAATTTTTTTCTCTGTTATTTTACCCTTGAAGTTGAAGATCCTATTCCCCCTTCATATCATGTATCACACCGAACATTCAATTTGTTGCATGTAATAAATGACACAACCTATGCTGGACGAATAATACAGTTCGATTCATCTTAATGTATTCCATACTTAGGAAAAATGTTTACCATAGCCAAATTTTTCATAATATGTCGCCTGTCATACGGTGTTGCAAAAACCAAATGACTTTAGCTAGCGTCCTAGAGTATTACATATAGATTTTCACCACACCTATCTTAATTAACCGATTAAAAATAATATAATATAAGTAGCTTAAAATACTAAACCCGATCTGAAAATTTCATTCTCTACAAAGTTGGATCCAAAAGGATTTACACAACGGATTAGGTAAATATACGTTTTAGAAGCTTCATTTTTTAGAATATCTTTATTTATTTATTTAAATGCATGACACAGAGCCTTTAAAAACATAAACTGAGTGACTCTCCATGACAGATAGTAGCCTTTATTTACATATGGTATGAATAAAGGGAAAAAAAATCCACTTTACGGTTAAATATGAAACGAAGGCATGTCCGTTGTATGAGTATTATTAAGTATACCAGTTCAGTAATAAATACCGTAGCTAAACATGCAATCCGCATTATTGTATTGAGACCGCACTCCCTAGCTACATACCACAAATTTTATGTTGACTTACGAGGAGCTTACTATTTTTCCGGGTAGCGCTCTCTGCTTGATGGTTTGAAGAGGTTTTTCTAAAGTCTGTTAAGCTACTTGTAACTTCGTTTGGTATCGCATACTCGGTAGAGCAGAAACGACATGAGTTAGGTGCGTCTACATTACTTTTGTGTCTGTTTATGAAGAACTAGCGTAAAATGCGAAACAATATATTAGGCTGCGTGAAGCTCAAGGGGCATAAAATTTTGAGCTGCATTTTCTCATACTTGCATCTTAAAACGACGTTTTAAAATTTGGTGGATTGTCAAGCCAGCCAGAAGGGAGCACGTAACTTTAAAGCACACGTCAGACGCCAAACTATAACGATTGATCAATCCTTATGAACCTTGTAATATTTATACTGAGTTGTTGCAAGTGGTCTTTGCAATTTAATAACTTATAATTTACGCGCCGCTAGCAGACGAAATTTGTCTGGTAAATATTTCAGAAACTCAGGAGAAATCAGTTTAGATAGAAAGATGTCCTTTAATTTTCTCGAAGCCTTCGAAAACCACGTCGCTGCGGAAGTTTTATCGGAGATTGATGAAGATATTAGGCAAAGAAATCTTAAGCCAAGGTGCATTACGTGAATGATGTAAATATTTCAAAAATTGATACTAAAGAGTTGAAAAAAAGCAAGAAGGTAACCAATATCGAGACCCCACGGCCAAGAACGCATTGATGCAATTGGGGAGGTTTTTTTATGAAAGCAGAGCTTAGAGTTCTAAAGCTCTGTCGGCCAAAACAGACATCTCACAGGTAATGTGATAGAGAATCAAAACCCAAATACTGAAAATGCGGAAACCAAGTAAAAACACGATCCTCTGTGAATTGACTCGACACCAGTAGAAAATGCCTATGATGTATTCCACGTGCAATTGTTAAAATTTTACGCAATTAAAAATCCATCTGGAGAATACGCTTGCCATAGCCAAAGCGTGGTTTAATTTTTACCGCCAACTAAAGAAGGACCAGGCGAAAAAATGGCGCCACCTTAGAGGAAAGTCATCTTCGGTGACATTGTTGAATAGGTCAAGACGTAAAATGATAATAGTATTTACAATGGACATCAGGAGCATCTGCTGCTATGAGATACCTGCCGAAATTGAAACTTCAAAGCTGTCCGATATCTTGAGTTTGTCATGGACCGCTGGCACGGCAGTCGAAAGTATGCAATTTGGTTATTAAATAACAGCGCCATAGTTCATCACCATGCCTCAATTATTTATATTGAGTAAGTAAATATCCAATATTGGCTTCATCCCGCCCTTTCTTCCGATCTAAATCAGTATGGTTTCGGGGTTTCTCGTGCCCTAAATAAGCCAGCTGGCGGGCGAGCATATCCCACTATAGATTTACTTCGAGAAACCATAGACAGAAAAATTACACATGGTAACCCGAATGATTGGTATATGGTTATCCAGAGACTATCAGTGCACTAGGACAACTGTGTAAAAGATAAAAAAAAAAGAATATCTCTAACACATATAAGAAGAATATTCTAGCACAATTAAGAGTTTTTCCATTTCAAAGTCAATTAGATTTACTAATAACAGCCTAAAACAATATATTTATCATCATTCAAGAATCTGTTTTTAGATAACTATCAAGCAACAAGGCTTTGCATTTGATTAAAGTGAAAAGAACAATAAGATAGTCATAGTCTCGAATATACATCAAGATACCCTTGGTTACAAAGATGCTAAATATTTACTTACTTATTCATATGTTAATCTTGTATTTACTTCTCTTGTTTCATTCTTGTTTACGATAAGATTACGACAAAACAATATCATTAAGGCTTTGCGCGAGTAATGCTTGTTAATTCGAATAAGTGTGAGGCGCAGCCGTAATCAGAAACCTTTTCAAGACAAAAGCATGGAGCTAGTTTTTAAACGACTAAGGAAAAACCTTTAATAACGCATGTTTTATTGTTGATTTTTTTTTGTACAGGTTAAGATTGATGTCTATAAACATCCATCGTTAATGTTTATAAACACTACAAATATAAAATATATTTTGAGACGGACAACATCAACCGTAATTGCCGATGGTTTCATATAATTATATCTCCCCCGATCAGTTCTGTATTTAAAACTGGTGCAAGGAATTCGCGAGTGATGGCAAAAAGCACAGTGCACATTCCGTACTGGTGCACTTAAAAAAAATCTCTAAAAGGGTCTTAAAAATAATCCTCGGGATATTACATTTGGAATGGATTTAACCCTAAGCACAACTCTGTATTGATAGACAGCAAATAAACACTCCAGCAACAGAATAACTCCAGAGCG
The DNA here is from genome assembly GCF_002532875.2 of Varroa jacobsoni. Classification (NCBI taxonomy): domain Eukaryota; kingdom Metazoa; phylum Arthropoda; class Arachnida; order Mesostigmata; family Varroidae; genus Varroa; species Varroa jacobsoni. The sequence continues at coordinate 374,527 of NW_019213761.1, forward strand.
CTTGGCTTTTCGCTTTTTTCTTTTTATCTGATTAAAAATAATTCAGTCACACACGATACGAAAGATATGCTTTTTGCACTGTGCAGCTACTATATTTTAAAAGACTAAAATAATAGACATGTATACAGAAAAGATTCCCTCTTCGAATCCGTGGAATAGCCGGATTGTAGCCGCCAAACCTTCAAGTAACTGAAAATTCACTGTCCTGCATGTTCGCTAAATCAATAGTTCCTTCGTAGGAATTCTATTTTTTATTCGGAGTTACAAATAATAAAACACTGTCTTTCGTTTATAATAGCTTTTAACTGCCAAACTTAATTTTTCAATACCCCTTAGTTTATGACGTGTTGTCTAATAAATCCTAAAACTCCGTGTACAAAATCTGTTACAGAGCAATGTGTGCTCTTCTAAGCTATCCAGGGGAAACTTTTAACCTCTATACAGTCAATATCGGGCTAAAAGACGGTTAACGGTGTACCCTCAAAAAGAATTTACTTCAACAGTCTTTAGTATGATAGCTCGTATGATAAAACTAAATCAGCTCATACGGAATATTGCCATTGACATTTTGTTCTTCGGCCAAACATGGCATTTTATTGGATCATCTACCCAAACATAATACCATTATTCAGTCGCACTGAGTGTCCACACGAAAACAGAAAACACATACATATCCTATGAAAAACCTTTTTATTCGTCCTTGCAGTCGCATTACTTTGCCTGCGTATGCGCTCATGGATCCTGTGTCCGTCACCACGTTGGCTTCGTCGGCAGATATCGCTATGGATAGCGGTAATAGCTTGACAAGCTGAGCAGTGGCAATGAGGTCTATGGTAACCCGGTCTAATGCCTTCGATGAATTCCGCTAGACAAATCAGTTTTAAGTCGCCTTTGCTCGAATAGCTGCACGTTTTGCCGTGACAGCCTGGAAACCGCTCTTAATCGACTGCACCGAACACCGCGAACCACACTTTTCGCAGCGGAGGAAATTCAGTCTGGTGTCTTTTTCCAGGATAGTCTCTGGTGCTCGACAGGTATGACATGTGACATACTCCTTGATGTACCTGTTTCAGATGATGGCGGTAGAATGATCGCAAGCAAACACATTAAAAGTAAACATTAGAACTAAATGTACGACCTCTTCTGTGAAGTTTTATCTAGCAATGTGATATAGTTCTGTGACTGACCCAAAGCTTGTCTATAGAAAACTAAGAACAAATTAGTATAAAGCAACTTTCGAAAAGAATGTAGTCGAATAAATGATGTGGTTCCGACACTTAGGAACTCTTACATAAAGCAAGACAGGCAAGTAATTTCAGATAGTCATCTTCAATAAAACTGTTTTTAATATGTCGGTGAGGTAAGTGTCGTGAGCGAGGGCAAAAAAGAAATTGCTGGCGTACATGCCGCCATCAGAATATCCTCATAACAACTATCAATGAAGAAAATAATTAAAATACTCAGTTAAAAATGTTTTCGCGTTTTCGAGATAACCTTCGAAGAATGTTCTCGATTTGCTTTTGCTGGAAGCGACCCTTGATGATAAGCTGATTGTTGGCGTCGACTGATCCGCTCGTACCCAATTCGGCTAATAAGAAGGCCTGTAGATGTTTCGGTGCTCTTCTCAATGTTCTCGTGATTTCTAGGAAATTGGCGAATGACGTTTTCTTCGTTCCGACTCGAAGCACCTAAATCCAAAGTGACACCAGAGGCCTTCATAACCTTTTCTGCAAAATCATTTTAGCATTTGATAGGGCGCAGACACCTTGGATTGAGTCGATATGCAGTAAGCGCGTACGCCACTTCACTGTTGATAAAATATACGTTTGTACTGCACACGTTGGCAACAGTGCGCTCACAGTTAAACTTTCTTCCATTATTTCACTTACTATACTGTAAAAATATGTGATTAGACCAATCAAAAGAAACTTGAAGGAAATAAAATCTGTCTTCACAATAACAATGTAAGTTAATCCGTCAGCATTTGCAGTGCCCTGAAACACTCGTGCCGTTGATATTCATTTTAGAGAAAAATTTAATTATGCGCAAACTAGCGTATAGCCGCACCACTAATACTTATAATGAAATTCTACGCTTACGAATGATAGATATCTAAAGTATATGAAGGACTGCATTTAGAAACTTTTTATAGTTCAACTTCAGCACTACTTTACTAACCTGCGGAGGTTTCATGACAAATTTTTTCTTTTCGCCGGCCACCATATCAGGGTTTCGTTCCTTCATTATATTGAATACACGCTGAAGCAGTTCGTCGTACGTGTAATCACGATCAGTACCGCGCCACGCGTCACTTCCACCACCGGCTCCTGCAGCGGACGGTGTATCGGCACTACCCTCGTCGGCATCAAAATCTTCTTCGGTTGGCTCGTCCAGATTTAGCTTCTTCTTTTTCTTTTTCTTTTTCATGTTGTTGAAATCGAGGTCATCGTCTGCGTTATCAACACCCCCGTCCTCCAAGGCATCTACGCCAGATAAGAGAAGATCTCAGAGGTAATGCCACTATTATACCTAGGTTTTTTTGTAAATTTATGCAGAGATTTTTTAAGATAAGAACAAAATAAAAAAATCCGTGTTCCTACGCCGTCTTGTTGCTGTTAGTACATAAGATGACGTTTCAAATCAGAGCAGATGTCAAAGAAGGCCTTGAGCAGTTATGAGAGAGATATGTAACATAAAAAACAGCGCATAGTTACATATAGGCCCAAATAAAAACATCGTTTTTTTTTTATAAACTAGTGAAACATAAAAATCATTATCTTTGTTATTATTGTTTTCTGCCATACCGTAGCAACAAAAACAACGCAAAAAACCCACCTCCAAGCTCATCAAGATTAAAAGCCTGCTTTTTCTTTTTCTTCTTCATCATTTTCATGAAGTCAACATTGTCTAAATCCTCGTCTTCCTTAGCTTTACCTCCACTCTCGTTCGGTGAAGCCTTGCCGCCATCGATATCCCCTACTGGCGTTCCTGTGCCATCTGAAACATGCATATCATGAATTTCCGATCTTAATCATATATATAGGAGTATAGATTTGCCAGCATGAGTTTGCGCAGAAGGAAGGTAAAGATGACTATAGATATAATAAAATAACATAGTAACATGATCCGATAAAGCTTTAGTAACAACGAATGCGATAGGGGAATATCGAAACGCATGCTGTATAGCAGATCATACCATGTACTTGAGGATTCATCTAATAACCAAAGTAAACATACTAATAGTTCATATTTAATAATTAATAAATAATCGTTTTGTTTAAACTGATGTAATTGCTACTAACCGTCGAAGTTGAAGGTGGTTTTTTTCTTTTTCTTTTTCAACATTTTCGTAAAGTCTAGATTGTCGTCTTCGTCTTCTTTGCCTCCGTCCTTCGGAGACGCTTTTTCAACCTCATCATCGCCAGCCGGTGCTGACACATCTGTTACTAGCACAGAAAAAGTAAGACAACCGTCAAAATAAAAACTAGGATTCGATCTATATTTAAACTCAAGTGTAGCTATTTGTCTTATTTAAAACAATTTAATTACTTGCAGATTTTATAGACTGCATTTTGATGATGGCTTCATTTATAACAACAAAAATCACCAAATAATCCTAAGTACAAAACTAGCTTATATGTACTAGAGTTCCACACTAAAATTTGAGGTGCTTCTATGCACGGTATGAAACCTCTGTTCTATTTAAAGTAGCACAATTAACGTGTAATGTGGTAAAATAAATCTGATGATAAGACTTTGTTTTCAGCTCCTACATGCAGCATAGTTTGACAACAGGTACACGAGGTACATTTAAACTACACAACGAAACAATCGAAGACCTGGCGTCCTATATACAGGATAAGAAGTGCAATTCACGAATATAGACACAACATAGGGTTATATTGCAAACTAGTAAACTGAATTGTAAATTTAAGCTCCAAACTGCATCGAATCGTATTCTTAGTCAGGATATAAAAAGGTTAGTTCAGAGGCCAATAAAATATGTATATTTAACTCATTGAACGCCCAACTACTACTTTTAATTATAGATGTGTATTTGTGTGTTTACATAATTCATTTACACGGCACTATTAGTGAAAAATCATTTCAAAATGTTAGCCCATATGGCACGAAGGTTGCACTATGTAAAATGTGCCGTCTTTATCTGCTTTAATCAATTCGCATCGCTACACTTTTATTGAACCTAATGTCGTCACGCTGCTTAAGTGTTAAAACTTCGCCTTAACTGCAAGGTATGATATTGTTAAGAGTTTTGTACCAAGCTGAGATTGCCGCAGCAGAAAAACTTAACCGAACGTTCCCTTGTTATCGTGTATTCAGACAAAAACATATAATAATAATATAATAATTCTGCTTATGACTAGAGCACTATGTAAGCACAGAATTCACTGACAAAAATGACATACGTATGTCCGATGAGTTAATAATATTTTTATATCCACGTTACATTCCTGGACATGAACGCCTGTAGCTAAACCATTCTTTTAGTTCCCATGGTCAAAAAAATAGGATACGCTATTACAACATCAAAAAGTGTAGATATAAATTTCGTCTTTTACACAAGTAGGCAGGTACTACCATCGACGCTCATAATATTTTCCATACCCAGGGTTGTTCCACATGCCTTGCTTTATTCTAAATTAGAACCGGTGTTTCCGGACTGTTAACTTACCATCGGTGATACCCTCGAATCCCGTTGCGTCAAAAGGCTTCTTCTTCTTCTTCTTTTTCATGGTAGGGTCGAATCCAGTTTCCTCAGTTTCTGCCATTGTGAAACAAATTCAGCGCCGCTAAATATTATCACAAATAGCACTTTGCTTGAAGACTAGAATGCTTGAGAGGAACACACACACAATACACCGACCGTTACCACGTTTCGAGAAAATCGCACCATTGTGTCTTGCATCAGCCAATATGGCGCCGATTGTCGTCGAAAAGACGCGGAACGAAGAAGCTGCGGAACATGGTCGACATATTTTTGCCACATCTTCGCGCCCGCTTCAAACCTGCTCTCACCCTGCTGACGTTACTGAATGTATTTAGTATAATTCAGTGAATGTGGATATCAGAAATTTAACAAATTTTATCTTTTGAGCGTTCAGCGTGAGGTTCCATATTGCTCGGAAGGAAAATTTGGATAAAATAAACAGCGCGAATTATTGACTAATATCTGCTGTTGTAGAATGCATTGTGGAAAATTAAAATGGTTTAATATATTTACGTTTCAATTTTACGCCCTTATTGAATCTTTTCTTGGTTTTTCGTTAAGAAATTTGCACTTTTATACTGTTTGAGCAAATCTCGTTTATATATAATATGCTTGGTCTACGCTAGCGCCTTAGGAGCTAACCACTAAAGGGAAGAAGACAATACTTCTTACTGCATTATTCGCTTTAGTAAATAATGTAATCAATATTACATCATTCATCAATCCATATATATATATATATATAAGCAGAAGATTCTGTATCCGATTTGAACTGACATTTGATCAGTGTTAACACATCTATGGCGACTTCATCAAAAAAACTAACCTCAGCTACGTGTCCTTTTTATGACGTAACTGGCCGATTTAGGTACTTTCGTACGGACATCAGTCTTTTCTCGCATGGCTTCATCCAATAAACAGCCAGATGGAAGATATCGCAATACCCTTACAGTTGCGTACTGAGTGGAATCGAATTTTGAATATCCGCCAAAAGTATTAGAAATGTTTTAATCTGTATTTTATGTGAACATATTTTAAGATAAAGGATACTTTGACAAAGTACCTATGTAAAGGGTTGAATATTATGGGGTGAAAGGATAATATTGGTAAATGTGCTTTGATTGCCTCCCCACATAAGAGGTTTGCTCACATCGGCTTTACCGTGTTTGTAATGTGTGTTTGCTACGAGCTCAATGTTTCCTGCGGTTGGGCGGGACCACACCACCATCGTAAAACATTCGTTAATCCGAACATTAAAATAGGTCAACTTAAACGCTTAGTGTTTGGGTTTACGTACGATCGGACGCTACAAAAGTTTGACCTTTTTATGCGAGCCTAGCGTTAAACTCGACTACGGCAGTTGTTCAACTGCCGCTTTTTCTTTTTTCGCTTTTTTTTCGCTGATTCTAGTCCTTACAAATTCTTGATTCGCCCCTTGTACTTTAGGTCGAAATGATTCATTAATCGTAAAAAATGGTAGGACAAAGTGGCTGGAGCCACCGGATCAGTCGACCGGGGTTACTCTAGCTGTGTTCCTCACCTCTCCAGACGAACCAATTGGCGGAGCTGTATTGCCCGCGTTATCACCAAACCTGGAATATCGGCTACGCCTTCAGCTCACTTAGTTTAGTTAGATTGCCCTTTTGGCATTCTCGTTGGTGATCTGCTTCTAGCATTGTCTAACAGCAGGTAATATGTTAACCTGCGCGTAGAATGATCATGCTCTTCGCTCGAGTTTGAATGCACGCAGTAGGCAAATAGCAACCCTGTATGTGGTGCATGTCGAACTGAAAATTTTCGTGCCGTGATGAATTGGGTCATGTAATACGTTAGCTCACTCCCAGGCCTGTCAATACACTCGCGCTAACGGAGATCATTCTTGTTACTGTTTTACCTAGGTGTTGGTCTGGACTACACTGATCTTGCTTTAGTTTTCTGAGTGTACCTGGATAAATGCACATTTCTCGTTTCTTCAAGATAATAGAGCTTTTTCTTAGTTGCAACGTTGTCGGTTCTTACTGCCAGCATTCTGCTGCGTCTGCCGTCGTTCCGGACAGCACACCAAATATTTTTTTTATATCCTTGTAGTCGTTATCATTTGTTAAATGACGAGGTATTTTCTTCGTGATCCTTCGAGAACCATATTAATCAGTTTACATCTTTCACTTTCGTGGCTTGCTTTATGAGCCTAATCAGAGTTTTTCCTCTTCCCTTATACCTCTTGAACTTCTAACGTAGCTTTTTTTTACTTTATCCCAGCCTTTATCGGTGAAATCATGAAATTCGCTAGGCATACATTTCAGTCTCTGTGCGCTAGCTACTTCGTATGCTAGACTCTTAGTACGAACTCTTCGCAAATCCCTTTTGAAGCCATTCCATATTTACTACCAGCTCCAGACATCCTTCTATTTTACGTCTGCTGATTAATCTCTCGATTGTTTATGCTCTTGCCCAATTTGAAATGGCCCCTGGGTTTGTCTGGGAACCGAAGTTACGGAAGTTTGGCTCATTGCATCGTTTCATTGGCCAACCAAGCTATGAGTAACTTTTGCTTGTTGCTTGATATTCAGCCTTAATATGAGCAGTTTATTGAAAATTCTGCCTGTTGACGCGTCTGCTCCAGAGTTTAGCTCGTGGCTATGTTCCATGTCGTTGTCGTACGTTCGCGCATAATTGTTGCGTATTGTTACTTTGGTGCCACATAGTGGTGCTCTGTCCTCTTATTTGCCGTAGGTGGTTTCGTGTATAGAATCGTGCTCAAGTGGTTATTGCCCGGCAGAGAAGACGCTTTCTTTAAACTCCCTTGCCAAGTTATAGCATATAGGTCGGAAAATTTGCATGCTAAAGATTACTTCAACAAACAGCCAAGCAATCAGACCAAAATTGAAAATGCACTTAAGATCCAGTGATAATTCTAGCACAAAGAAAGCACTAACTCAATAATTTATTCTTCATACGAACCAGCCCACTTCCTCGATATAAGCAAATTGCTTGAGATTTCTGGAAATACTTCAATCATACAATGCAGTATTCTTCAGAATTTGAATATATAAAAGCATAGCCGGCGCCTGAATAGCACAGGTTTGGGACATACCAGTGGCAGCACCAAAACTTCATGACTTGTGCCCTTTATCTTGTGCCTTATGATCTGATAATCAAATTTATATCAATTATTATCAAATCAAAAATCTCAAATGCTATTGACAAAGCTGCTTCCCGATTGTTGTTCCATTCCCATTTCCACAATCAGAAATAGGTCTATAGGCTTTAATAGTAGTCACCTATTTTTTCAGAACTTGCGACTCCAGGTGTCCTACTGCAGAAATATAACACAACAATAAGAACAGACCTTTTTTATTCACAAAGATAGACGAGGTGGTCTGAAGATGTCACTTCATTGGTGGTTGAATATAATTCATCTCTAGGGTTGTGTAAAAATTTATTGTAATTGAACGTCGTTCAGGATTCACCGGAGCGGGCGCTCTGGTATCGCCTGAGCGATTATAATCCGCTACAGATACGGCATTCATTAAGCATAGTAGCGAAATTACCTATGATCACCAGTGTGTATGATATGCATATTGCGCACTGGAAGATTTAGATCTTAGATGCTTCGGTACGAATAGAATTTCGGTTGATCTTTTGGTCAGTAACCTCATTCGAAGCTGAAATCGAATGACCAGCATACTGTTTCGACAAGATAGCCACAGCCTTTTCGTGGTCAGCCATACCGAAGTACTGGGACACACCAAACACCTAGAAAGCCATTACAAGAAAGAAAAAATTGAATTAGACAGATTTAAAGAGATATGTGAGACGTGCAGCAGTTAGTAGTCATTCCAGTAAATAAGAACGTGTATGATCTTACAATTTCATTATATGTGGCTCAATCGTGCAGTTAAAATAATAATTACGACTATACAAGCCTACCATATATAGGAAAAATATTCACTGCTGTTTAACATGTTTGTAGATCAATCGAATCCAATACTTAGTTAAGCTCCAAACAACTGCTACGTTTTACTTGAGAATAACATAGACCTGAAGGGTTCACACATAATATGCCATAATGTGAACAAAAATATGCTTTATATTCTAAATAAAAACCTATCGGTTAAAACAATAAGACTCATGACAGAGTCATTGGTTAAAGTGGGGTTTATTATGTATGTGGATTTTCTGGGTGTTTATACCCTGATTTCTTTGTCCTCGGACGAAAGAACGATATAACCTCCACCGCAACAATCGCAGTCGATATCTGAAAAAGGCACATTCGGAGTTTTAGTTATTTCGCCAAATTTTACGATACCCAGCTGTATTCTTATATTTAAGGAGCATACAATTGGCTAAGGTAGGTGGGTTGAGTAAGCTGATTGGTTTTATGTGCAATTCATTATCAGAAGCAAAACAGCATTCACTTTACGCGAAAAATACATTGAAAATAAATTTTCTAGAGACAAAAGGATCTGCGTCTTAGAATTAGATATGACATTATTCGTTACTACCTTTATGGAATAGAAAATCTAATAATGGACCGGACCAACCGGAAAAATTAAAGATATACGATAAGAGACAAAAAGGACTAAAAGGAGTGGTATGTAGCAAGAAAAAGTTGAAATAGCAAAGTATTATTCTATGTTGATACACATCTTGTACACACATCCACAAAATCGCTACAAAAAATTAGTCAGCTATTATGGATCTATATAGAATTGAAAACGTTGTATGGCTTAGCAGGCGGCGAGAGACCTAAAAGATCTGTAGCACGAAGGGCTTGAGAGATATCGAAAAATAGGTTGTTGTTTCTCTGTCTGCTCAAAGTGTCTCCGTAATGACCTACAATATCTACTTCCAACAAAATACAAGTATCCTCAAACAAAGTAAATCAGTAGGAGCATCCATAATTGTTTTCAGGGAACAGAACGGCGCTATTTATCGTTCTGTGTAGGAACGATGGGGTCGCACGATTTTTCTCAGTTGATAGTAATGCTTTGATGACCCAGTGCATTTAGCACGCTTTCGCAATAGTGTTAGATAACTATTCTCATTGTATTGGCGTCGCGAATACTTTCTGTCAAAACTACAAAATAAAAAAATAGCACAGTTCGGTTTGTTTTTGGCATCTAAGGTAAATCGGCATTTTCAGCATAGAATCGGATTAAAAATGTCTCACTAACGCAAACAACTGATTCAAAAAAAAACAACATTTCTGAACGCGAGTTCATGCCACCTTAAAAATATTTAAATAGCAAATGGAGTTCTCATTTTACATTTGTGATATATGAAATTGTACGAATTTACGCACACTGAAGCTTAGTATGCTTATAACGGTAACCAGTCGTTGCGCGTTTCCACTCTAATCCACTCTAATTGCGCGTCCACCGTTAATCGACGACCGGTGGACTGTGTGGTGCCCGTGTATACCCTTGTATGAGTAAATAATCACTTAGTCTTAAGGACGATAATTTGGTTCTGGAAGAGGTCAGTCACTCCCTCGTAGGTACCAAATTCGATTTTAGTGCTCACAGAGTTTCTGTTTGACGTTAGTTCAAACATTTTGAGAATAAATAGAGAAAATCGACGTCGGTGCTTTTGCAGACAACTAATTTAGACTTTAATTTCTAACTTTGAGCACAACAAGAGCTGTACAAGAATCTCCACGGCCCACATGAGGTGCCTTCGGCCGATGGAAGCTATACGAGACAAAAGGTCTAAAGAGAAGCCTTTAAGGCCAAAAATAATTAACAGTACTACATCTCATTGTTATCGGAGGCGAACTGGCCGATGATCATGCAGTAGAGAAAAGGTCTCGTTGAGCCTAGACCGAACACCTAAACGGAGATACATTTAAAAATAAGAAGCAGCCATAAACAAACCGTAGACTACATAGTTATACCATTGTACTCGTTTACCTATTATTATTATCTGTTTATTTATATGCAACTAAAACAATGTAGCTGCGTATCTATTCCTATAACTGCCTAGAATGACTTATGTACAGGTTTTGCATTAGCCAATTTTTTGTCGCCATTAGCTACATTCTTTTCCACAACGCGATATTTTGCCAAGCAAGTTAACGACTTTTCGGGAGATTTGAGCGGTTATCGTATTCTGTTTATTTTTTAAGGGCCTTAAAATTAGAAATGGAAGAGCCAGCTCAGTGTAACAAAGTTTTGGGGGTACAACAACGTTTCTATAGGATAGCAAGGCAACATAATTTTGATAATCTAATAGATTTTCACAAACCGGTCACAAATGCACTTTGTTCTGTGCTGAATCAAAAACTCGAAACATTTATTTATGAACAAAAGTAATAAATTAAAATAACTGTTTCAAGAAACGTGATCACTAATACCTTGATTGAATAAAAAAAGTAGGAACTATACCCTAAGAGCTGCAACGAGTTAATGCAAGAGACTTTCGAAATAAGTGCGACAGGCTTAGGTGTGGGTATTTTTGTGCGATCGGGTTATAATTCATGTTCAGTTGTGTGTAACACAAAATAAATTCGTTAATACGCTAAAAGAACAACTGTTGGTTCAAACCCGAGCTATTCTTTCCATAATAAATAATAAACAAAATCTAATAACTACAGCATATAATAACATGTAACCAGTTTGATTCTAAAGGCACAGGTGAGTTACCTAAAACATTGATTTCTCTTGATAACTGCAGTTTGACTTTAAATTAAACAGAAGACCGTGCATAGTTTGTAATTGATTCACGTTCGTTAAGCTACAAAGTAACGATAACTATTATGCCATTTTACCGTTTGTTATATTACCGATCATGTTAGCTGCGCCGACAAAAGCAAGGCCTAAGACCGGGCTCAACACAAGTTAGTAGTAGCAATTTCTAGTTACTATAATTCTAACAGCAGTCGACACATTTATGTCAAAAAAACTTGCATTATACACAAAACACCAATTATAATAACAGGTAACACATCATAACACGTAGCTAAAAAGTAGCTGATTAACATTTACTCTGCTTTTTGAGTGTTTCTTCCTCGCCTTCAAAGATCGTTTTGTGGTCAGGAGCTAGAGAAGATCCCCGGATAATGTATCGACCCTTTTCTTCATCGTTGTCCACGTAGATCTTGATCAGGACATAACGGTTACGGCCAGTATCTAGCCGACAGCTGGGAACCTTATCCATAATCTCCGCTGCTGTACACGCACCATTGTGTGAAACCAGCATTTTGCAGACATGATGTAATATACAAGAACAAAGGTGAAATAATAATTGAGACTCTATTGCTGTTTTATCGTATCCTGTTAGTCGATTATTACTTTCTCATTGCAGTTTTTTCATCATTCTGTTTTAGTGCACCGACATTGACAAAGTCAATCCGTTATTTCATTGTGTTTTGATTTATTTATTTCAATAACCTGTTTTAGTAATGGAATCATAATGTCTTAGGCATTGCTGTCATGTTCCGATTGTTTACTTCTCACTTCATGCAGATACCTCGATAGCACCGCGTGTTAATCCTCCTCTAATCCTGAAACAGGGATTCCATACCCTGTACCAATGATCTTGTACTTTTACGCCTATCATGTTGAGCATAGATGTATTTAGTATAATACTTGAAAAAAAATGTATTTTTAATATCTTTCGATTTCGCGTCAGGCCGAACTTACGGGGAAAATTCTTTGAGCCATTTTTTGAAGGAAGCGTTTAATCTGTTGAATGTGAACTTCTCGTGTTATTTGTTGTGCAAATAAGGCATCGTTTATTTACCACTGTTTTCGCAACCGGAGAACACCTATTCTGTAGGCGAAGTACACGTAATTCGTTTAAGCCAACTCGTCCCGATCGTGGGAAAATAACTCCCATTGTTGTCAATTTGAGTGGGAATTTCAGATTTGCATTTTATCGGATTTTGTCAACGACATCTTTACATCGTTTGATCGAAACTATCTCAATGCATACAAATAAAATCGGTCTCGTCAGATCTTTTTCAAGAGATCGCCTGTTAAGGTCACTTCACGTCTTTAAACTACACGATGTTTCATACAAGCGTTATATAAAAATCGCCGTCAGCGTGCTACAAATTTACATGTAGAGTCTGGCCAAACATCATTGTGCGATGCGTACATATCCGACTTATTGACACCTCACTCATTCTTGCGGACGAAAGTTAACGACTTGTTGTCGCTGATACGAATTTTCATCTCTATAATCCTATCGAATATCGCTTACGGTATTGTGCATACGACACGCTCTTCTCTAGAAACACAATGCTTCCTCTGGCTTCTTTAATTCTGCTTTATCGACGTGAGTCGTTTGTGCTTCTACAGACTCTTAGCTGAGTCTTCTGTCCTTTGTGCTCTGCAGTACTCTACGCATAGACGTCTGACCTGTTTTACTCACAATACACTATCACTCGCCGAGTAGATAGATGGCGCCCGACGTGTTCTAGCTAGGCTCGACTCAGGTAGGCTGCTATACGAAAACTGTCCGCTTTCTGTCTGAGTCCGTAACGCGCTTAGTCTTGCCGACCCACTATATCTTAACTCTTGCATGTCTGGTCGTATGGTGCGTAACAAGCCAGCTGCGGCCGTGCATACAGTGAAGGTCACCAGTTGTCTCATCGGCAGTAGCGCACCGCTGAGAGGGAAACATGCTTGTTTGTCTGCCTTGTAACTGTAACTAGGCTCATCGATAGCACTGAACGAGTAGCAGCTGGTGAAATCGTTCCGAATCTACTGAGCAGCCAAACGCAATCGCGGACGGAGAGATACGTGTGCTCGAGAAGGCTAGCTCTCGCTAGCCTTCTCGAGCACACGCTGACGAGCTTTAGCTGCTGCTGCTGTTGAAACCCCGTTACGGAGAACAGTCAACTGGTTTTTTGCAACTTCTCACGTAGATATTTGAGTTTTTAGAAGCTATTGTATCCGCACGTTAAATAGTGTTATTGTTACTCTATGAAACAACATGAACCCTACATTGTAGAAAACGACAGCAGATTTCAACCAACTTGATTTCAACAAACGTATACTTATAGGTAAGAATTTTTTTGCAGAACTTAGCAAAGGTCAGAAGAAATATTTTCTGTCATTTATAACTATAAATTAATGTTCTTGTACTATAATCCTTTAGAAAGACTAATTAGATGCGGAAAAATATCCCCTTTTTTATTCGTTTGACACTGGCCTAAAGGGCATTATAAAAATTATATCCTTACAAGCCCGTTACCCTAAAAGCAGATTACGTTACTTCCCTTTAACTCAGTTCAACTTTTCTCCATTGACCCGTTTGTGATCCATAGAGAAATCAGGTTTGAAATAGCGATACAAACCAATTGCTTAATAAAGTTTAATCTATAATATTATGCGGGATAAACTCTTTGACCACTTGGTAACAATAACACCAAGGTTTCTTCAATTTTTAAAATTCTGCCGGAAATAGTTTCTGACGTACAGGAAGCGTTTGATGAGTGTGGTAATGAGAGAGTCAGAAATTAGATAATTCGATTTTCCTAAATTAATTTACTACACTCGAAAGACGATTTGCATACTCCAATAAGGTAAGAAATTGCGTCATTCACACAGCAGTGAGCAGAACGTGGTAGCTTTAGTATGAGCGCACCTTTATTACACTCGGTTCTTTCAATTCTTTATGAAAATGTTATTAACCAGTCCAATGAGTCGCCCGTCCTTTGTGATACATAGATTTAGAACACTATCGACTCCTAATATATATTTATATCATGAATATAATGATTTCATCCATATATTCGGTTATTATTTGCGAATTTGCTGATTACAAATGTAGAAATTTAGAGAATCTAAATAACAGTATGTAGAAAAAGAATATGTCCCACACGACAAGTACGAATAAAATCTACTTGCTTGCTATAATGACATAATTAATGCCATGCTTCAACGAAGCATGATACGATAGGCATTACGTCGTTCGTTGCCGGTGCGTATCGTTAGGGTAGGATTTTATTATCTGAGACATTTGATAATCTCTCAAATTAGCTTTCTAAGTTAAACAAGAATCATACAGCCCATATGACGCAAAATGTTATAGATGGCTCCATATATTCTCTGTTCGATGTTAAGATGTTGGTGACCTGTATATACGAAGTTTTTGACTAGTACCAGCTACAGGTGAATAAATCAAATTCGATATCCCAATAGGAAGGGAATTTAGATAAGGGAGATAAGAAGCCTACGTTTTTCTAGCTATGGTGTACCTCATATTAAAACATGCTTTTAAAAAGAAGTACAGATAGGGATTTACATAGAATTTGAATGGATGTAACTAGAACATGAAGAGTAATGTGTTGACCAACATATGCTTATTTGCTACTTCATATGAGGTTTTGTCCACACATAGTATATTCCTAACTCAATTTCATTTAGCTACACCTAGACCATGTTACTTCGTAGAGCGGGCTATCAGTGCTGGTGGCGAAGGCGCTCTTACGTGTAAGTCGAATACAAAGCCGAACTATCATGCAGCTTGTTTGTACACCGCCATCGATTACTCTCTGCTACCAGATCGTGCATTAGCATCATAATCGTAAGCGGTTCCCAGTTTCAAGTTCATATAGGAAAATTCAGGATTAAATTAGAAAAAATTGGTACGGTGACAGATGCGATAGACAGACGAATTTAAAAAAGCACAGAAACCAAAAAATTAATGCTCCAGTATAGATGTTTTTCAAAGAGACACTAAAGGGAAATTTTAGCAGTCATTTGTCCGCTGGTGTGCAAATAACCTCCTTAGATGTTAAAGGTAAACCTATCCCATCAGGTGGAAATGATAGATATTAATACTCCTTAAATTAACGTTGTTGAACGTTTTTAGGTAAATTCCTTAGGAAAATACGAGCTATTTATGGAAGTTGATTGTTACCTGTGAAACCGCATTATCCTTGTCGTAGTGTTTTACATGAATGGTCTTTGCTGTGTAGACTTCCTTGCAAACTGATTTTGTGACTTGCGCTACGGGATCAACGAGACACGTTCACGTCCATTGGCGTTGTTCTGATTTCATCTTGAGTGATCAAGACCTTCGTAATAGCCATAAGTCATTACCTTAGCAGCTAACAATGGGCAACGCATAGTCGTGCGAATACTACCAGGTTCACTCGTTGCTTCTGAAATTAAATACAAAAAAGTCATACTTTTTGCCGTTGTCATTGCCGATAATATCACACTCATGCAGTAGTTAAGACTATTATTATTTATTCATAACAGCTAATTTGCCTAATCATGCAAACGACTTTAGCACATTTACAGATATTAGCCGTAGAAAGACGAACATAGATATTCTTGCAATTCATTGTTTTGACCCTTGTATTGCCGACGACACTCATCGAGTCGACGATACCATGAAGACAATGATGAGAATATTAGGAACACACTACTAACTGGACTCAGTGTGCTTGAACAGAGGCAAACTCACAAACGACACGTAGCTTTGCTAAAAATAGGTTATGAATCATCGAAACATGTGTGTCACCCGACGTTACGCATTTTACAAAAAATCGTAGACATAGGATGCCTAGGAATGCATCACTGTACGAAAATATATGCCATTTATCTTCGACTGCTTGAGACGCACTCGTAGAGACATCAAGCTTATAGCCAACGCGACTTGTCGAACCTTCAAATGTTTAGTGGTTGTTAAGATGTTTATCTCCACTTTCGCATGGCGTTGCCGAGTTGTGGAAAAGGGGACGCTAGAACCTACCTACCTTAACCTTGTACAAAATTAGCCGAGTGTAAAGAACACCGCATTACAATGATAATGACGGAGATCACACGTTTTTTTTCGGTATCACTAATCTTAAGAAACACTGTGTGCTTTGTTGATATTCTATTTGTTTATTGTTTTGTCTTAACTGCAGGTGACCTCTTTTTGCATACCCGACTTTTTACAGACGTGAAAAATCCTATCAAACGACCTCTACTAAAAAGCAAGAGAAAAACTGGCTGACCTGCTCCTACCCGTAACGTGAGCTGGGTTTCTGTACCGTTAAGCCTGTTTTATGCCACTGGCCAGGTACAGTGTTTGTGTAGTGGTAACGCCTTTGTTAACCGAAATCAGGAGCGTGTGGTGCTGGTGTCAGCTAGAAGCCGGACGTAAACACTCTTTGCCGAGAGTTAGCCTTCTGAAACAAGGCTCATGTAGAATGGTACCAGACGTAAAAGAACTCGGAAATATTTGTATTGCTGATTACGAATACGGTTGCACGAAGCCAAAATATGGTAAAAATACAGTGTAAAGTAATGGGTTTTTTGCTAACTGTTACGTTATGTGGTCATTTATTATTATGATGTGTATCATCCATCATATATATATATATATATATATATATATATATATATATATATATATATAATCTTTTGAATCCTAAATATTTAAAGAAAACAACAGAGCACGCAATCGTCTCCCAGTTACATATCATTCTATTGAAGTCTATTAAAAATAACTTTATTGACAAGTATGTTAATCACTGAATTGACAAGATATTTCTATACATTCATATATATACACACATTTTTCTCTCAAACACTTCTAGTTTATTATTAAACGATTTGATTCAAATGAAGCAAGACCCACGAAACAAATTTTTCCTCGTTACGAATAGTAAAATTCTTATTTTAAGAATTGGAATTAACAACTGTTTATTACACATGTATAAAATCTTTCTAAAATAGGCACTTTAAAACAGGACTACCTGCATCTACACTATAGCTTGTGAACATGGTACTAAAGGACGACCACCTCACTCACATGCTTATACTGGCAGTAATTTTCGCAGCAAGTGTGCTTTATAGCCCACTTTATAATATATGTAATTAATATCCGAAACTTATGGAAAATACTATTGTTAGAGGAAAAATCAAGCAGCTCTTTGGTCGTTGACTCCAGCCGGAATCTGAACCTCCATCCCAGATTCTTTCTCAGTAAGGAATACCTGCAAAGGAGGCCGGCATATATAAGGTGAATTACAAGTACAAATGCAGCTGGAACTTGTAGTGAGAGATTTTTTTTTCAGAACTTAAGAATTCATATGTTTTTGTAAATTTCACTCCCATCTCGTGTATCACGTCTAGTTAGTAACTGCTTTACTTGTATTTTATTAATAAGTTGTCCATAAGAAATTAAACATACTACGAATGTTGGAAGCAATAGCGGCTTCAAGGGTTTGGTGAATATGGTCAGTTACTAAGAAAGCCTTCTTTGTTTACACAAGGCAATAAGCCCACACACAATTTTCTCTATTAACAAAGTGATTAGTAGTACCTGGCAACCGAGCCGTGACGTCTCTGTCAGCCCATAAGCTAAGTCCAGCATGTCCATTTCTTCGTCTGTGGGCTTTTCCTTTAGCTTTGCGTAGTCCTCTGGCTGAAAATAAAAGATCGATAGATATAGACACGTCACTGAGCAATCTGGACATGTCTCGAGTGTAATAGGAGAAGTGTAGTCAGTTAAATCCGCTAATTAGCGGACTGAACTGTGTGCACTTTAATATAATTTTTATATTCCTATAATACTATCTTGTAACCATATTCTATGGTAGCCTAATGATCTAATGACCACAGCCATCGTTGCTTTTATTGCAATCACATACATATCTACTACTTTTAGGCATATACGTACTGAAGACTCCAAGAGTCAAGCGACTGGTACGAACTCACCGGTAACTTTTTCTCCGTTAACGCATACGCTTTCTTAGTAATGTTACCCCAAGAAACGATATAACTTGAGGAAAAAATACGAAAAAATAGAACAGTTATTTTTTTAACTGTTAGAAAAAAGCCTCCATACATTTACGATATCAATAACATATTGATAGGAATTGAAGAATACCAACCTTGAAGATTAGATGGCACGTTGAGCAGGCTAGAGTTCCTTCGCAAGCACCGAATCCATCAATATCGATGTCGTTGTTAATAACAACATCATACAAACTGTCTCCGACCTAAAATTGGAATACAGACTCAAGTTAACCTTTCAGCTTGCATAGTTTGGTATTCTTTTAGAATAGTCTTGCGCGTCGTAACCTAAAATATTGTAGAGAAATATTTCGTCTTTATATCCCATATTAAACGAAATGAAAGCGTAAAAATAATCTATTTTTCTCATTAATATACTCGAACGCCTAACGCGTCATGAGCAATACGCGTTTAGTGAAACAATATCGGCGCAAACAGATTTTAACTCTCGCCTAATATGAGTGTCTAATGGCCTAACCCATTGTTTACACACATCGTTCACTGACTTACTGAAGGCTTGTTCCATAAACACTTCACACATCGTGGTATAAAGCGTGTATATATTCACGCATATATAGTGTCACATCGACAGGATACTCTTAGTATATATGCATTTAATCTCCTAAACCCTTTCCCAGCTAAATTGCGTCATAATTTTAGACTGACTAAATTATTAATTGTTACTATAATGAACCTGACGCGGATAAGTTCAAGGGCTTCTTAGGACTCGCCGCCATCGCTAACTAGGCGTTTTAGGTTGACCCCTTTTTAAACAACATCACAGAAATGTAAAACCGTGCGATCATCATTACAGACTTACAAAACAAGTTTTTTTCTCGTCTTTAACAAGCACATTATGATGATCTTAAAAGTCAATATACTTCCGATAGAAAAGAAAACGGTATTTTAACGGAATATCATTGCGCTATAGAATCCCTATGTTGCAAACACAAGATTGGCTTACAAGAACTACTTTAGCATATGATAATATCTTACTGAAATCCCAGTCAAACCCCAGCGATCTCTTTTCGGAATAACACTGCACTCAAATATGTCTTCACGCTCTTAGCGATGTTTGAAGCAGTGCAAAGAATCGCGCCGAACTTCCACCCAGAGACTTACTCAAGTTAAGTTAGTCAAAAAATGCTCTTAACAGGTTGATTGCTCCTTCCGAACAATGCAGTTCCATTGGATTACACATTCAATGGGCAAATAAGGCTTGAAAGTGCTTGTAGCGTGTGCATGATAATACACCTCCCTCTCACTGCATGGGCTACGCTAAAAAAAACGTTTACTATGCATCTTGCTGACCACCTTATTGATAAGTACGGCAATACCATTCAAGATCATATAACCTAAAAATCGAGCTTATCTCATAAGCTGCTTACTGCCTTCGTAAGTCCTGTATGGCCTTCGACGTTTCCCTGCAAAGAACAGATTAAGCTTTCGATGCACCTACTGCGCTTGTCTATTTTTTAAATCGACTTCTTCAAAATACAGCCATTCAACTTCTTTATGCAACACGTGCACTATGTACTGACTTTCCATAGGAAGTGCAGAGGAAGAAAGTTTTAGTAGAATAAATAGATGTTGATTATGGTCAATCGTGTACCTTTCCTTTGGTCGTGATGCGTTCCCCGTTCTCCCTAACAAATGTGACATCAAACTCTTTTTTAGACAGAGCTGCTGCTGTTTGGTGCATATTTTGATGACGGGTTATCTGGAAATACAAGATCGTTTTAAGTCGAACGTTAAATAATATGCCAATTAGCTGACGTGCCCAATATCTTTCAAAAATGATTGCAGAAATTGATTCGACCTCGCAAAGGCAGTCTCATCAAACGAATTATTTATACTACCAAACATTTACACCGCCCCCTCATTTTACAATAACATTATCACAGATTCTAGGAATGCGTGGCGTGAAACTATCTTACAAGGGTTAACGTCTTTTTCATAGTCGCCGCGAAAACTTAGTCTTTCTAGAGGTAAAAATGATATAGCGGAATTTGTTTAGAAGATCAGCATCTATGACACCATTGAAATTTGAATCGAAAGAACGCCGCAATAGCTAGAAGGTTTCGGTAGTGACTTCATATACACCCCTATCCTATGCTACACGTTGAATATATAATAATTAGGTTTTCTATGATATTCTATAATATAGGAATATTTCATGTAGAAGCTAAATAAATTCCTATTTTTATTACAAGCATGCAAGAGATAAATTAGTGTTTGCCTGTTCCTCCTTTCATGAAATAGAAGGAACAACCCAAGTTTTCAATCCTATGCTGCTTCCTTTTATACAAAAATCAGATAAATGGTATCGAGATCGCTAAATGGCAGCAGTAAAAACTTAATACCTTAGTATGAGATTATTGACTGTCTTTTGGCTGCTTTTGAGTACTTGTCCTAATGTAATTATGATGAGTCTAAACAGGGTAAGTCACATATCAGACCAGAAGTCGTTTGACCCATTTTTTTGTTATTGCCCATTTAGCGATTAAGCTCCATCTCTAGAGTGGTCGCTGTTGGATAGCTTGAGCAGGCTTCAAGTGGAAACAATAAAAAATGTTAAGTTCTAGCACGAGAAGAAGTTAATTTTTTCTAATACGTAAAATCTTGTAAATGCTTATAAATCGTAATGGCCAATCCATAAATTCGTCAAAACGTTTTGTAACGTAGTTTTAAGTTTGGTTAGTTTACTCTCATACATATGCTAATTAACAATGTGTATTGAAAAGATCGCTGAAGAATACGATAAACGTTTTTACAAGCAAACGAAACGTAAAGAATAGCATATCAAAAAAATCTAATTCTATAGTCTTACAGATAAACGCAAAAAAAATACCGCACTAAATGTTCCCAGATTCGATGAGCATTGAACAACCTGCGCGAATCAGACTGGTCGGCAAAGCAGGCGTAGAAATATGCAAATAACTTCCTGTTTTAAAGAAATAATCTGAAACATCGTGCTTTTCATATCATAAGAGATACGTAAACTTGCTAAATTAAACTATATTAAAATATCATAATCATTTAATTGCCATGACAGTTCAAGACTAAATGAAGTTAAAAATGCAACGTATTTTATTGCGTAACAAAAACGTTTGATGTTTCTAGAAATAAGTAACTTGATGCTGGAGATTTTTACCTCAATAGGAATGGTAAAAACAGGCCTCTCAAATGTATCAGTATTGATAACAACGGATTGTAAGGGGTGAGACATCTCAGCGCGGATACTTCCACAATGGGCAATAGCCACTGTAGCACAGTAGTATCTATTTCAAATATGCCAATGTGTAATACTACAATATGTAATGATAAGCTGAAATTAATATCTCGAACAACTGAAAAAATTTTAATTCTTTTCAGTCGAAGGTTAAAGCTGGGATTTCCTAGTTATAAGTCCGGCTCCCAAACGGCAAAAAAAATCAATCGCACACACAGTATTGGTGTATCTGAAAACGTCCTCGACAGCGTGGCATTTAATGTGTGTCTCTTAATGACTAAATACTTCTAATTTGAATATACTTAGAAAAATTGACACCGTATTCAAAGTTAAGTGTGCCTTCTTCGTATTTTGCAATTTCAGCGTATAGTCAAGTATCTGCAAAATATAGTCCGTGCCACCTCTAAACTTATGTTAAGTCTAATATAGGCGGTAATTCGAATTCCCCTTTCCCATGCATCTTATAATCTATAGCTTGTCATAAGCAGTCCATCACGTTGTTTCTTGTTACCTGCAAAGCAGCAGCCTGGAAAAGTCTCCTAACAGCAAACATGACGATATGTTGTTCACCGATTGCTGACGCTATTTATAGTAACGGCAATTCACTTACACGCGCGTCGATCAAGCCTGTTCCTCTTTTGGGGGGAGGGAAACTTCTACACTTCCGTTCTCGTTAAAGAAACTTGTACAAAAGTACTCTTCCAGCACTCTGCTGTCTCTTTTCTGTTTTCTTTATAGCTGTTCCCACATTTCATTCCAGCACATATTTCTCACTGAGCGAAGTTGTAGGTACTATTTTCGAATTTTTTTTTGAACAGAAGATTACTCAGATGTAGACCTTTGTTTCGCACTACTTTCAACGAGAGATGGAATCGATTAATAACTCGGCATACTCGACAGCAATAACCTTCTCTGTGGCTGCCGTTGGATGACTCCGCTAAGAGATTACCGCCGCAGCGCTCAAGCCGCTATCGTTATGGCAGCACAGTTCTAGAAAACCCATAGAGACAAAGCACTCTGTACCAGTTTACCGGGCCGCTTCTACTGTGATCTTTTATGCCGTCCGTTTACTGCAATACCAGCGAATACGCTGGATACCAGTGTCTAGGCCAGAGGAAAAATCGATAGTCACGTTGTGGAAACAAAAAGCAGAGAAACATGTCGAGCTGCTAAAGGTACATACAGACCTGTGAGGTCTCCAAGTACCGACATCGTGTTTAACACAAATCGATCCTCTCCGCAATCTTCTGCTGGGCAACGAAAAGCGTGGTGGTTGGTGTCGACGAAAAGGCCCGGTCGCGATAATTAAATCGTGAAAAAGCGGCCATTGCAAATGCAAATAATGACAAAACACTTCTCGAAGTGTTAAGAATCGGCTTACCACGCGCGAAATATGTGACCCGCATATTGTTGTTGGGCTTCCGTGACAGTGTAGACAAGACGAACCATTAGATAAATGAAGCATAATCAAATAATAACTTACAAAATTGTTGGCCTTCCTATTTCAAGTAGTCCACTAAACTAAATCTACCTACGATATCTTAAAAACGTTTAGTATAATTACGTAAACCTAAAATCAGATTTATCTATCTAACGTGACCTCAGTCATCATTTTTTTAAGCGTTAAGTGCTCTGTGTTCGAAAATGTAAATTAGGTAGAAGAAAAGATATGAAAACACAAGGGCTCGACAGTTTCTCAAAATTTATTATTAATATTGTTATAATTAATTAATCATGTGTACATTGTAACAGAATGCCAACAATCATATATGCATGTATATATGTATATTTGATGTTTTCTATGTTTATTCATGAATATGGGTCGGAATCGGACTTGTAACTGCCATCGTCGTCTTAAGTTTCCTTCTCTTTTTATTTATTCTCTTTATTTTTCTCTTTATGTTTATTTCTCACTTTCGTTGAATTTTACCTTTACAATTTTTCTTTAATTGAATCTCATATTTTATAAATTCCACCATTTGTTTTCATGTATTTATCTGCTCAGTAATACTTAAGACGACGCCAACAAGCGATTTTTATAATTCTTTATGTATTTAAATAGTTGTATGATACATTGAATCTATGTAAGTGTCATTACACGGTCATACTGAAATAATCTTAATAGTAGTAATAATAAATTGACATGGATTACGTAAATCTAAAATAATCTAGATTTATGCCATTATATATAATGTATAATGTTTTTCCATCTGTTTCAACATTCAACGGAAGATTGGTCAGTAATACTGAGGTCTTACTATTGTATGTATAATATCACGCTGAAGTATAACTTCTTTTTTTTTATTTATTAATGCAAATTGGGCTGGCCGACGCCAACCAATATTCAGCGAGAAATATACCTCAGCCAATATATTATTTACACAACAGACGAATGCCACCATGAGCCACCCAATATATTGTGTGTGTGTCATAACGGTGTCCCAATAGGTGACCTTACTAACGAGAGTCCCTTTTCAAGCCAATAGCAAGAGGTATTGTGGCCGAGAAATGGAGCTGAACAAGGCAGTACTAATGATAATGATTAAGTTAATAGTGATGGTTCTCGTTTTTTATACAATAATGGTTGAGCCAATTATATTTTCCGATAGCTAGATGAATATTTCGCAGATCGTAGAGACACATGTTTTGTGCAAAAAACAAAACTAATACTCAATGTGTCTCAACGGCTGCTCATGAATTATGAAGTGGTAATCTTAGAATAAAGACACAATACCGTAGATATTCATTGATGAATTTCAGTATCCTTTGGAGAACAGATAATCATCACAGAAAAATCCAGCTCAAACCATTCATCTCAGTACAGATACGATGAGCATGAAGTATGCCTGTTTTGCATGCTAAACTCAAAATCGAATTTGAGTCATTCTTCGCGAGATTTATCTACATATGTAAAAGTTAGTATACATTTTATAGAAATAGGCTGTAGGCTAACTTCTACATGTTGAATCATTAACCATGGAACCCATTTTGAAGTTTATGCTGAACATGTAAAAGGCTACTGGTTAAAGTAACTTAATCGGAAAATTTGTCAGAGAAGTCTTCGTTACCGATAGACCTGATACCAAGTTATCTCCTGACAGAATTTAGAGTGTACCTAAGGGGTGATTTCATAGGCGGGAAGCACCGCTATATCAGACGCAAGTGTGAGATCTGTGATATCAGGAACAAGCATGCCTATAGTCCTTTATCGGTGTTTTTGTATTTCCGTTGTTTGCTACAAAAGAGTTCGTTTGATGAACTACATGATTTGGCCTTGTTTCAAACCACTAAACAGGGCCATCTACTGGCGGCATTGGATTTCTGTTCTTCTCCATAAGTTACTTGGCAGTGTATAAACAGGCGCATGAACAAGCCCTAATTTATAACATTTGCGCCCATTAGATAACAGCAATTACAACACCTCGTAGCTGCATCATCGATCCGGAAAAGGGTATCACTGCGTCAGCTCACAGGTATGATCTGCGGAGGCCACCGTACCAACTGTTGCTCGTCCATCCATCGCTTTCGCGCCAAAAAACATAACTCTCACACACACTCCGCCCACCTTCAGAATAGATAGTCTTGTATGGCATTCCACATACATTCTAGGATCGACATCTATATATATATATATTGTAGAATCGAGAACATCGACGCTGTTTTCCTTCTAACTAGGCACCACAAACATCGCATGTGATGGAAACACGCAAAAACAGAAATGCTTGCATGAGCATGTAAATTGAAACGCATGGCTATTCGGTGCCCACTTAGAAAATAATGTCGCTTTTACCTTCACTTTCAATTTCAAACAGTATCTATACACATATCTCGGCCTGTTTATACTATTCTTTGTATGTCTGTCCACTAATCGTTATATATATATATATCGTGTATATCACATTTGTAATTCGTCTACAAATATAATCACGCATCTTTTCTAAGCAACACTAAGTTCTTTTTGGGGTCCTCCTATTTGTTTTTTGCTAGAGGAGAAACCAACGACAAGACATATCATAGCGCAGATTTCCGCCGTACTCGGGGCTTGCCTGCGGGTCGCAGTCTGTTCATTGTTCAACAACATCTAGATGAGCACACAATAAACGCTGACGTTAGCGAAAATACAAATGCTCTACACATGCTGATGCTCCGCTCATTGTACATGTTCGGCGAGGCATGTTTTCATTCAGTTTACAGAGTATGTTTAGCAGACATTGAGGTCAGTGACGTTGCGTTTTAGTGATGCCTCTGATACAGCAAATCGAGGCTCCAGTTAAAGGAAGTATTTGCCGACATTCTGCCATTGGATGTTGCGTTTAATAGCAAGCTTTTCTAGTGACTTTGCCTACTCAAGTCCTTGTCCTGGAGAGAGCGGCTCAAAGCTTAGACGATGTCCCTAACCCGGGCTAACACGACACCAACAGCCGTCGTCGACGGGTTGTCTTTTCCGCACCTAAAGTAGAGTAGAGTATTAACAGACTTTAAAAAATGCAAATTGAAACTATTTTATTCTTAGCATGATATGAAGAAATACTCTTTGTTCGTTTAAAACAAAAAATTATTTTGTTATAAAAATTAGATCTTTATTTGAAAATGATACCTAAGTATTATAGTCATCAATAGAATCTTACGTTAGTTCCTTGTTTAGACGCGTTTTCATTTTGGGAAGAATAGCGGTATAAAGCTCTGTTTCCGAGACCTCAGTGGCGTCCATAAACAGCACCTTCGTGCGGCCAACCAGAGCTGCAAAAACACAACCAGCCCATCAGCAAACTGTTAGTCAGTTTCCATCCGTGTAAATTGTCATGCCACGCTTTTGAGCATTCTGCAGGTTTTGTGTTACTAAATGTGACTCTGTAAGAAGCGGTGGCATAATGTCTGTATAGTTTTTTGGGCGGCGGCAGTTTGAAGAAAGAGTCGGCGGCTAGGCAGATGCATTATTGGAATATACCAGAACAAAGACAAATCGTCTAATGAAAATCGCGGAACAATATGCAAAAGCAACTGCTTGGACGGTCGTAACACTGGAACGGTTGTCGACGCGGACGCGTTGTATTGTCTACATGGCAGCCTTTACTAGCAATCGTGTTGAAATAGCATAGCAGCCGAACTAGAATTTCCATTGCAACGCATGTGCAATTGAATAATGGCATTATTTTTCTGCTGCTTTGAGAATAACGACTCTACGGAATTTAGGAGGTCGCTTTGATCGGTCGTTTGATTCCTGTAGAATACGTGCATCGACTTCGGATAGCAAAGATTAACCTCGTCATCCTACTCGTCAGCATAGATCGTACAATCTGCTAGGAACGTCTAGGTCTTAAATGATATTCCGCTGTCTGATTGATGATGGAATAGATACTGTGTTATTTGTTTTATCTTTTTTCCAGGTATTCGAGACTAAAACAGGTGATCGAGGTGGTTTTGCATTTGAATCGCAGCATCGCACAATCGCCAAGGGTTTCATTCCGTCTCCAACGGAAAATCTGCTAGACGCATTCGATTTACTTAGTAGATTCGCTTGCTTGATTCAGAAGTGAAAATAATTTATTTTACTTTTTTTGTGAAGAACTCTTATATACTATATTGCAACTATTCGCACGCCAATCTCAGTCACAAAGAAGCCGGCAGAATAGGTGGGGTTGCTCTGTGAGGTCAAGAATCAAGATGTAGCAACGAACACATCATGGTCGAGCAATAGAGAGAGAAAGGGAGGGAGAAAGAGAGAGATATAAGCCACAATGGAGGTTAACGAGAATTGTTGGCTGGTGGTGGTGTATTGAACTTTTTCTATGAACGATTGAAGTTTCAAGTTCTTTAGCGCAACGAACTGGGCTAACGTGGGCAACAGTTCTAAATGGGGAAATGGCAGGGACATGTAGCTGTTGTCTTTGTACTGCTTGTGGTTGATTGTAGCTGTAGTTGTAGTAGTAGAAGATATAATGAACGTAATATATAGTATATATGACACCTACGACACCTTCAGTAACGCCATCACGTCTCGAATCCCCGTGTGTCCAAGTCGTATGTTAAGCCGACGAGGTTCTGCCAGCCACACAACAATCCCACGCTGTCAGCATGACAGAACTGTCTCGCGTTGCGGACACACACACACACACACAGGCTGAATGTTGCTGATTGATGAGACGTGTGTAGTGATTTCGTTTGTCTGCGCTCATCATCAGTTGGGTTTCATCAGTTGTCTCAATTCGTCTCGATTCGTTTGGCTTCGATTGCAGAGGTTCGTAGGAGGTGGTACGTAGGTAGGAGACACAGTGTCAGATCAGGTCAGTCTCTTTGCCACAGCTGCCAGAAGCCGAACTCGTATCGGCTGAGTCGGTCCGTAACCGTAGTCGTGGTCAGTGGCAGTAATTTCCGAGTCTGTCAACGCCCACAACACGGCAGTGTTTAGCCGATACCTCTCGACTGAGTCCGGACTACGGGTCCAGGACGCCAGCTAGGCTAGGGACGCCTTCGACAGGCTCCACCGGAACTCCAGCAGCGACCACAGCCGATAGAATCAACTTCTAGCAAGCTGCTGACATCGTGACAGCATGACAATCGGCTAGGCGCCACACAATCTTGCTTCGCATCACATGTGTCGCCATTGGCAGCCACACCAACGTTGGCCGGCACGTGGGGCCGTCGCAGCAGTAGAAGAAGTGCTGGCTGTATATCTGTCGACAAGGAATCATATAGAGAGACAAGAGTGTCATCGTGAAACACGGCCCCGCCGCGACATCCAGAAAACCCCCGCTTGTCTTTCCCCATTTCGCAGAAGAGATCAAGGTCAATGCATCATGAATGAACTGAACAGAGGGGTTCGCAATTCAGAGTCTGGCAAACGGTAACGTAGTACGGGGACATTTGGAGAGGATGGCTATGAGGGGAATACAAGGCTGAATAGCTTGAGAAAAAGAGATTAGGGAAACTAAGAAACTGGCAAAAAAAGGCGATGTAAGGATAAGCCACCCCGTCGAAGGGACCGTGAATGACCTGTTGCAATTTTGTGCTGGCGCTACTAAGTAAGGTACATGAACGAGCGCTTT
Source organism: Varroa jacobsoni (assembly GCF_002532875.2). NCBI lineage: Eukaryota > Metazoa > Arthropoda > Arachnida > Mesostigmata > Varroidae > Varroa > Varroa jacobsoni. Next base: position 403,279 of record NW_019213761.1, read on the forward strand.
CGCCATCAACTTTCAGATGTAGACGTCCCCTAGTCGTACTCGGCATAACATTTAGCAGGTAGATCAGCAGGGGCCTATGGTGTGGCCTTGTCGGTCAGTGTAATGTCAATTTGTTTGTACATCTTGCTTACAACGCTAGACGGAACAAAAGCTGTGAAAAACACATTTCGCTTCTTACGACATTCAAAAAACAGAAAGCGAGAGAAATAGGGCAAGATTAGGCAAGCCTTATAGTGTGCCTTATGGTGGCCTCGTTAGGAGATGGCTGGAGCATGTATTCAGATCATCCATATCAGTAAGGTTACCTAGGCACATATCGCTATTGAGTATTCTGTAGGTCAATATATGCTCTGTAGACGTACGCGACTTTCGAGTCTCCGATGTTCGAAGCAACCTACCACCCCCACAGAAGCGTCTCGGGTCGTCTGTTCGGCAGCAAGGACAACCAAACCTCTCAACAGTCGGCTTGAAACAATGTTCGGTTAGTGACACTGACGAAAGGTCAAATCATGAACAGGCAACTGTGAATACAGTAGTATTGAAAACTACTATCGTTCATTTGAGTCGAAATATCGAATCGTTTTGCGGTCAAGATAGGCATAATAACGCTGGTCATTCTTGTCGCCACATCATTACAATGAACGCCTATAATAACAACTAACAACAGAAAGATGTAAAAAAATACCATATTGGCATGTTCTAAACCTTGTTCGATGATAGGTGAACATATTGGTTGAGTTCATACGTTTACAAATATTTGTTGAAGATTTTTTAATCAAGGTCAAAATCAACAGTTCTTGCACAAAAAATATAGTTAGAGCTTTTAACACGGTAAGAACGTTTCCAACAACAGTATTAAAGTAGAAAATATAGGTTTACTACAACGAACAAATATGCCACAAAAAATACCTCAGTTGTTGTTCCCTTAATAAGCACAGTTCTAGACAGTTTATCATGAACATTAGTAAAACTTTTAGAGTCGAATAGGAGGTTTTATTGTAGTTTATATACGTTTCTTATACGTTTCTCTAACTATAAATATTAGTTTTATATAATCCGTAAGTTTAAAAAAAGTTTAAAAAATACAGATAAAGATATAGAAACAAAACAAATGGGCCTCTCTAGATGTGCTTGAGTAAATTCCGCGATGCCCTTTTTTTGCACGCTATAGCCGTTGTGTTACCTACGATAAACTGGAAAATATAATCTACTATGTTAAGTTGCATTTCATAAAATGAGTCATCAAGTCCTTCTCTTAATTACACCGTAAGTCAAAATATTTTTCAGATGGCATAAAGCTTATTCCAGAAATAGCTACACGTAGCAAAAGTTAAAATGTGATGGCATTGTTCTTGCAGTAGTTGCATTTCTACATTTCTGTCTTGTAAAAATTATCATTATGAATGATAAAATTGGAACTGTAAAGGATCGCACACGTAAAGAAATTTGAAACGATTGTAAAATATAATTAACTATTTCGGGAAATATTACATTTAACTATATTGTACAAACTACAGCTTACGCTTTTATGCATTATAGTTAAATAAATCAGTGTCCTTGACTTTTCAAAAACGAACGGTACAGATTGCAGAAAAATCGAAATAACCCGAAAATGGTAATTCTAATCAAAGCGCCAAAATGAGTTTAATTTTGTACATCGACCTAGAAAAGGTATTTTACTCAAAAAGTTAAAAATTGTACAGCAACTTAGAGCTACATCGTGAAATGCAAAAATCCACAATCAGTCTATTGAATTTTTGCGGTCCTTGTAGCAGACATGCACCTGGATGGTACAGACAAACGCTGCGCCTTACCGAGTTCACTTCTATATCAAAAAAATGCAGCGCTATTAATAACTGGTTAGAACGTTTCCTCGATTACCTTTAATGGAAGAAGACTTCATTTCCAAACAGGCATATGTATTAGGAGTTAAGTGAATCGTTGGCTCGACCGAGCGGATCTATTTATTAAATGTTCCGCATTTTCGGAAGACTGTGTATAAGCGATTATTTGGTAAAAAAGAATACATAAGTTTCTGTGCGTCTATTTTCGATTTCCATAAGTTTACTTTCATTAATTCCATACATAATTAGAAGTAAGTGTTTGTCAACATTTGCATAATTTGGAGCGAAGTCATCGTACCTCTTATTGAAGGCGAATCCTGTGCCAGCACGAGGCTGCCTTGCGGAAGAGAAGATAGGGTTTCCCCAAGGAGTGGTGACTCTACCACTGTTACCCTCACTGGCGGTCCGCGTACCTCAATGCTCCGTAAGTGAGGACAATGACCCACTGAAAATAAACAAATTGATAACCTTATGAAGATTTTATGCACCATGTTTATTAATTAAAATAAATAGCGAAGTACAAAAGAAATGTACATTCGTTGAAAATAACCGAGAAAAACCGAAAATAATGAAAAACCAAATCAAGTTGTATTTTTAAGAATCATAATATATGTAGTCATATGAGAAACATTTCACGACCCTTTGACTTGGTTTCTCACCAAATAATTGTGATAGTGGTAGTAGCAATATGCGTAGTTGCAATGAAACTCATTTACCTTGCACAATGTCAAGACGAGGACACTCGGTGGACAAATATGAAAGAGAGCTTTTGACCAGTGAAACTGAAGCCAGGTGTTCACTTCTGAGGCAAATGCTTGAACCACTGTGCTGATTAAATCCAAGGCTCGCCTCGGCGGCAGGCGACGACGATGACGACGACGCCGACGATGAGCACGAAGCTTGGCTGGCCTGGGTACCACCAGCTGTGTCGTCGACGCTAAGTTGAGCACGAGCAGCAGATGGAGCTCCTAGGGGTGCAGAGGTTGCTCGCGCAGCTACCCGAGGCCCATCAGCACATCGCCGCAATAGATCCTGCTGGGCAAATAATACCTCAGTCAAGCTAACATTTTATCATATATCTGTGCAGTTATAATAAATGCCTTATTATTTATGATTATTGGCGTAAATGCTAGTGTTACCTTCTTAGCGACAGGTGGAGGGGGTGCTTGAGGTTGACCTTCCTGTGCAGTGGCGGCTCCATCTTCGCTTGGCCCACTAGTTGCACAGTCTTGGACAGGACTGTCTGTCTCTCCAGTCAGTGGAGGAAGTTGACCTCCGTCTTCTGTTGCTGGAGTGACACAATGCAGGGCCAAATGACGCAGCGATGAGCATTTCGTGTTCACAAATTCAGCTACCGAATTTATGTTCAACATTCCACAATAAGCCACCTGGAGGATCGCACGGGTACGAGTACATATTAGTTACACACTAAAATCAATTAAATCGATTAATACGAATATTAAAATTAGCTTTCTACTTCCACTGGTATTTAATTAAACCAAACGTATTTCACCCATATCTATGTGAAGGTTTACTTTAGCCCTGTGAAAAAATATAATTTTTGTTTTACCTGTAGGACTTCCAGTTGTGTCCAGTCACCCTTCCATAGAGCTGCATCGTGCAAGAAAGCGCAACCCCTGAGGCTGAATTCCTTTAGGTGCGGACATAACGCACTGATGCGAGCTAAATCTTCATCGTCGAGCCGACAAAAAGCGTCATAAGGAGAGTCCCACGGTAAACTGTCATGTCCGCAATAACCTATGTATAGAGCACGAAGCGCCGGGAAGACCGCACCGCTTGCGCATAAGACCCTATAATGTGAAGAAATAACAAAACTACATGGGTAATCCTGAGCGTAATGACGGAAGGAAGCCATCGAAAGTTCAAAAAGATATTAGAGAATAATAATAATAAGCAATTTCCGTGCATTGCTCTAGGTGACAATTAGTTCACTTTTGCATGAGCTTCATCGCTATAAGCAATTTGTTAACATACAATAATAAGAAAAACATGTACTAATGTACTATCATTTTATACTGTATGCTTCTACTGGTAGTACTATGGTCATAACAATCGAACCTGAGTAATGAAGATGTACAGAAGGTCGGATCGATTCTCAATTCTTCAAGGGAATTTCGACACGAAAACAAGAGTCGAGCCACATCGCCCATGGAAAAGGTCTCGCATTCACTGAGGGTCAGCATGCGCAATTTATCAAAAGGTCGCATTCCGGCACGTGCTTCGTCCAAGATGACAGCTTCCAGCTCACCGGGGGTGCAGTCAACATTTGCCAACTCAAGCACTTCTAGCTTAGGACACCTGTGTAATGCAAAAATACAATTAGGAGTTACACGATACCGCGAAACATATTCTTTAAAGTCGCACAATGGTGATCACTATCAAAGTACACAATGAAGACTTCGCTTGAACCTGAAGATATTGAACTGTGTATGTCAGATCAAAAGAGAGAATAAGGGCTTATCTGGTCCGTGCCGATAGACGCTATGCTTGTGAAATAGCAAAAAAATTTTGATATAGGTTAAAAATATGATGCTATCTATTTTCTTATTTAGCAGCTCTGATTAAACTAATATAACAACAGAAAATAGAGATTCCCAAACAAACAGAAGAAGAAATTCTATAACAATACATATACATCATAAACTTTGTAAGTGGATGCAGTCACCAACCGGTGACCTCACCTTTTTATCATGATATGCACGTGAACGTTAAGTTGATTTTAACCAACCTCGCTAGAGAGTTGAGCACCCGACAGGTGAAAGTGCAGCTATTTATGTCATAACAGTTTCTCCGTAAAGCGATCTGCCGTAGGTTGGGGCAATCAATCTCAAAATGCTCCACCGTCGTTCGTCTGAAATACGATGTGAGTTTTATTCAGATATGGACTGAGTTTGGCTCACACAGAGTTTTAAGGGAGGTCTCGAATCCTAACAAACATGACAGCACTGCAGGCTATACTGCAGAATAAAATGGCACGTACCTCCTTTTAAGTGAAACATTCTCAAGTAGGACGCTTTCAATAGTGTCACCTCGGAGAGGAAAGGGTGGAAGGCTCTGATTAATAAGCCAGAATTTATTACTCAACACCTAAAATAAAAATAAGAGATCACCTGTTATCGACAGCTATTCCATTTTTGAAAATCAATAACATATTACTAAGAAGTAATGAACGGCATAGCCCCTTTGTTGGTTTTGGATATGGAGTAATCGCACAGTTTTAAGCTCGCGGCGATTTACTTCTTTTACTAGTTTTTTTTTGGCAAGGCGTTTTTCCACTCAAGGTTGTGCCTTTAGAGTTTATACATCTACAACAACCTATAATGTTCTACCTCTGAAACTTGGTCTTCTCATAAATGTCGCATCTAGCTGGAATACACTATTCTTCCCAGACCATTTTTTCGATCGCATATAGACAGTTAACTGCTGAAAAGTTAACTGCAATTGTGGAGTTAGCGCTAACTAAAAGTGCACTGAAAAAGTAGGCATCTATACAATTAAATGCTAAGGTAAATAAGATGATATGCTGGTCAAACTCACCCAACGAGGAACGTTCACGGGACAGGGGAGAAGTTTGACATAACCTGAAAATGAGAGGTCCACATATACCCGGGGAAAAGTCGACATAAGCCATGAAGCAAGAGCAACATCGTTTGTAGACACTCTGCGAAGGTGATGGAGGCTCCGAAAAGCCCATATAAGACCACGATAAGAGAGGCATCCGGAACGCTCGAGAGATCTGCTCGGTAACGCAATAAACAAACTAGATCACTAAAATGGTTTAAATGTCCCTTTTCTGGCCAGGAGATAAATTTGATACTACAGGCAATCACTCATAAAGAGACCCGCCACTGTTGTAATGTTAGACGGTACAATGAACTGTTTATGTCGCAGCTTATATAGAAGCGGCCGAAATGGTATGAAGACGTTCGATCTAAGGACAACCGGTTTTAGCAGGTATGTCGGTTGTGATGATGGCAGACAAGAACAAGAGGCTGGTTGTAAAAATCCTGCGAGTATTTGACATGATTTTTTTAAAAATTTTTTACCACTCACCTCGTGACTCGCCGAAAGCAAATATTGCTGAACGCAAATCCACGAATCTCTTCAACTCTAGGGAAGTGTGCAAATATGGGAACAACATTTTTATCAGTCACCAGGCCAGTTGCCCTCGCCCACGGGATAGTCTCGGACTCAGTGGAAAAGCTAACGACCCTCGTGGTAGCTAGGTGGCTGTCGACGAGCTCCTTAAATCGGTGGTCCACTCTTCGTAGACGGAACAAATCTTGAACCGTAAGAAGGCTAAGGACACGAGTTCCCACTTCTGGCGGCACCATGTCCCAGGGGCAAGACACATTGCGTTTTCGGGGAGAACTTTCCCTCTCGCTTTCAGTAAAACAAGCTTGCGCCGACGGGGATTTACGCTTGCGTTGCTTCATGCTCCTATGAAATAAATCGAAAACATAGTAAGACACAAACTAAATGTGAAAATTGATATTTTATGGACATATATATATAGGTCGCATAGTTGCTTTAAAGTGAGCAATGGCTATAAGGAATAGCGTTATTGATCATTCTTTTTGTATAACTATGCATCTTCAGAAACACTGCTATATATATAAATATAAAATTCGATTCCGAGCTTTAAGTAAGTAGAATTTAATGCTTGAGTTTAAAGCTTTTTTGGGGCTGTGAAACAGCTCGATTTTGGTTGTGAAAAGACATCAGACAACTAATCAAAAAAATTTTAAAAACAAATTATATCACGTAGCCGACATTTTACACCTCCGCATAACTAACTTCTTGTCACAGTTACCCCACTTGTTGACCGGATATGTAAAGATAAATACCACAGTTTAGGGAAAACAAACATCGGTTAAGCTCCTACAAAAAACTGGCAAAAAAATTACTATATTATTTCAATGATTAGTCGCTTCGTTTACACAATAACGCATCATAATTTTCTATATACCAGTAGTAGCAATAATCGTAAAATAAAAAAAAGGAAGCGAAAAAAGTTCACTTTATTATATGATCAAATATTGGTAACTTATATTCGCTTGCTATATATATATATATATATATATATCTATTTTTTTCCTTTTTTATGGACAATAACTGCAAAACTCTAGCTGTATAGTAAATCACATACATAGCACTGCCACGGAAGCACATAATGACATGCTATTCTTTTGGGTTCCGCTTCTTATCCGTTCTGAGGTCCTTCTAGCGCATCACATGAAAGAAGTTAATACTAGAAGATTGCAAGAAACAATCCAAACACGGTCGTATGTAGTTTCGTGGATGTGATATTGATTTCTCTGCTAAAGTCGCTTAATCCTCCTTGACTGTATCGACGCCTTATACTAGTGAAAATAGCGGAAGTCTCTATCGAAATTTACCTGACTCCTCATTACATATTCATGGTCCTTCAGCAACTGCTTGCCTTCTCGCATTGTTCTTGGACAAAAATTATACGCGCCTCAATACACATTATTTGCATGTTTTAGAGCTGTCTTGGCTGCACCGTGGTAACGCCTTGATGCTAAGCTAAACCAAGGGATATAACCATACGCCCCGTTTTTCGAAAGGCAACCCTTGTATGGAAAAAGTCTCTGGATTTTCTGGGAGTTGCTACTCAGGAAGCATTCCATTTGTCAAGCTAAATGGACTCTTCTGTCGTGATTCGAAACTATCTCAATTATCACGTTTTTGTTCGCATACAAAATGGACTACAGTTGGTGGTGAGCCGTTGCCAAAGAGCTTAAATTAGGAAAAAAATACACGACATGTTTCTATACGGTACATTTTTACTACGTAAACTTCTCACTGATGTCTCTTAGCACACTGCACAAATGCAATTACCGTAAGAAATCACATACAAAGATCAAAGACTCGTTTTCCAAACACGACACCAATGGAATCTATTAACAAGAGTTCATCCTCAATCTAATACATGTATGTATATATATATATACGGCACAAATAGCGTTACGCTATAGCTGCTTCTTGATTGTGCCATTCTTGATAGTCGCTACATTCGATAGTGGCCTTGAGAAACAAATCTATTTGGAAAGTGCCATTCTACTAAATTTATCTGAACCACAGCTGAACGTTACTGGGTAGCGCAATCAGCCGTCGATTTGGCGCTTGCAAAAAAATAAATTTAGAACCTTATAGACCCACCTTACAGGTGTGCCCAGTTGTTCACTTTGTCGACGGATAAACCTGTGTACTCAGCTAACAATCAATGGAGCACAGCTGTGTGAGTGGACAAATACTAGGTGTTCTGCTTCAATACAGTTTCGAGCATTCAAGGATCCGTCAGTTAGCGAGTCACGCGTTATTTAACGGAACATTAATTTGTACAGGTTTTAGCTAGTCAATAGCACAGCACCTATATAAAAGAAGATTAAGTACAATATTTGATCAAAAAAGGCTATCAGCTGAAAAAAACCTGATTGTGACACATTCCTTCCTTGTGACTCCTTAGAGGATGAAATCCACGAATAGCCATGCGTGACGCCTACGTGTGATATACAGGAATGTGGCCCAGATCAATACATTGCGGCAAATTACGACGATTTCTCATGTAAATATGTTCAGTATTAGGTTCTTTTAGGTGGATGTTAGCGGGCGTTAGCTGAAAAGAAGCCAATCAATGGTACTAATAAAGAAAAGCCCTCGTTAAGATCATTTCAGGAGCAAATTGACTTCAAAATGAAATTTTAGAGACTTGAATTGTAAGCAGTTCATTTTACTACGATAGGATCCGCAAAAACCGTGTTGTAGTTTAAATTTATACTGGTGCAAGCGACATTTATATATATATACACGTATATATATGTATCAGTGAATGAGCTATTTTGACGTTGATCGCTGCATACAGTACGTTCTGCGTACAGAAATTGTAAATTTATCTTTCGTTCATGCGTAACGTTATTTACGTTGATACACTTTAGCTTATGATGATGCTATAAGGCGTACAGGGCATACCTAACTCTATCTTAACAACGAAACTAATCTCTAAATGTGTGTTGAACTGTCCGATGCTAAGATAAACAAGTATGACGTTTGTCAAAAGAAGAAATGACAATGTGTGATATCACGATGACAAGCACACAAGCAAGAAACTGGAAAATATGTTGTCGTTATAGTAGACTGTGAAGAGGTCTCACTACTCGTCTCTGAGAAACATCGCCCTTTTCTTTTCAAAATCCCAATGAAAAATGAACAGTGAGCTAACTCGTGTACGGAAGCAAATAGGACAAGGTTGGACGATAATCAAGAAAGAGGAGGGCTAGACAAAGTAGAAAAAGCTTCAAGGGTAAATTGCTAATACCACTCAGATACTTACTAAATTCGCTGATGTAAGCTCTGCAAGTACAAAAGGATTGGTTAATTGTATAACCTAATTCGATCAAATTAAAAAAAGTTGACATGCTAGAAGATTTTTGGCCGTTTTTAGCAGCATGTAGCTCGATTGTTAGATAAACCACATGAATAACGGATTCATTGCAATACTATCTAGTTGTAACAATGACAAAAGTAATGCAACAAAAATTCGGCAATACTGCAACGAGATAACAGAAACTAAGGAAGTCTACCGTCTTTACTTAGGTAGGTTAGGTTATCTTGAATCGAATTCGCTAATAGTAGAACAAAGTGATTGGGAAATTACACCAGGATAACATCTTCCAATCAGACGAAACCTTACGAAGGAGTGAATTTCGCTCGAAATATAATTTGCAAATAAACAGCTAAATATAGTTCGAATTGAACTAAGTTTTAAAAAGGTTTAATTATTTCAAACATAACATGATTGTTTTAAACTTTTAAATGAAGATAACAAGAGCAAATTGTATATGCACTGTCACATATACGCGTATTGAATTGAAGGAAAGTGCTGCCTAGAGGCATTTGTGCCTTCAGCTATAAGGCGAAGTTCAGTACGCACATATATTGTAAGCATTTTGTCAAAAATTTTTGAAACCTTAAACGCAAGTCAGAAACAATCCGTGAATATTTGTTCTACGCCTAATACGTGAACAGATCTATTTATATACATTTATACTTTTTAGCGAGTAAGGACATCTTAATCTGACAAGAAACCCCACGCTAGATTATGTAGGTTTCCGTGTACCACTTACTAATTACCTAATGCTTATTATTTTCATCTTTCGAAGAATTATATCATCAACTTATGTTAAACATAAATAGTATGTACGATGAGATTGTTCAATCGTGACTATATTCTTCTAGCAATAACGCTAGAAATATTTACTTCTCAATTCTCTGCTACTGATGACCTGTCCGGCGCCCCCCGGTGGTAATGTAATATATCATAAATCACATTACTCTAGACGTGCTCACCCGTGTCAATTCATTTACGACCGAGTTTGTCTTCCATGACATCACTGTTATGTTATAGACCCTCGTCCTACGTTGTTGGACGTTTCGGCTGTATTTTGTTAGAGAATTGCTTTTAGCGGCCGTCAAAAATTACGTACTGTTTGAGGTTTACCTACTGTACTGCCCGTTTAGCCCACTATTTCGTTGCAAAAGGGATCCGGACGTTTTGGTAGACAACGGCTAAAGGCCGTAGACATAGAAACGACCAAGCGAGACCAGTCATTTTGAATTCCGTTGAGGAACATGGTATCCATGTCAAAGTAGCCTTTCTAAAATATGTGAAACAATTCAAGGAAATAGATCATATCATTGGAATATTCGGAATCTTCATTTCATTCAACTGGTCGAACTTTTTATCTTATATAAAAATGCCGCTCAGTTCGTACCGACGCGATGTCGACGGCAGACTGAATGTGCAACAAAATGTCTTCATTATCTATGGGATTCATTGTTCGTAATTAGTACGAAACGGATTTGAAGCGAGGGCCAACAGAAAGGAATGGCAAGCCGCTCAACGACCATGATACCATTCAGCGAATTTTTTTGTAGTTTCTATTGTGTTATAAGATCGATCATAGTCCTGCACATAGGCTACTCTTATGAGTAATTTCAACGCATGAACTGCAAAACGCACTGCTGTTTTGTAATTTATCGCCATGTGTATCGGGAAAAAATACAACTCAGGAAATCGCCGTTCCGTGTGTTCAACTGTTAGAGTGTCCTCGATCTAAAAGGAGCAAACTTGGTTTAGTTATAAACACTACACAATGGGTGATCGGATAAGGTGAAAATTTTTACTTAAAAAGCTTTTCCGGGAATCGGCTATTTTAGTTTATTTTTGGCTCTTAAAAGAACAGCTTGACGTATTACATATTCAGGATAACTATAATGAAGAAAAGTTTATTTATATTTAGCTTGTGAGATAGCTGTTCTGAAGCACACACAAAGTCGTTTCAAGTTTTGTCTGAAGACTTGCTCACATATTCCTCTCAGAGCAATTTTTAACGTATAACATTGTTATGCCACACAGAGCTGTCTTTTTAGGATGACTCTTGATTATATGATTACTCTTGTTAGAGATCTATATATGTAATTGCCCATGCCCCAATTATATGACAAATTCTGAATTTCGAGGTATTAATACCTCGAAATTCCCGCAAGGCGTAAATGTAAGTGGAAAAGGAGTTTAATTTGTTCACTTGCTAACAGAAAGTAGTTTCGACCATTTACGGCCCAATTTTTGTTCAAATAACGCCTATTATTCCAAATAATTACGCTACGCTATTAATGTATGTGGATGGACTCATAGGTCAGCCTAGCCTTTTTGCCAGACGCAACCGACAGTTCAGTAAGTAGCAGAAATTTGCCTGTAACCATACATCACTGTTTCGTTATCGAGCTATTGGTAAGCTCAGCCTGTGTTAGAGCGGTTCCCCCTATAGACATACAATGGCTGATACGTGATTAAGCCACTCATGAAAATAGTCCATTGGTAAAACGGTCCTATTAAAGCTAATTAATGAAAAGAGATAGACGACATACAGGGTGTTCAAAGATTAAAGTTATCCTATGCATGCGTTAGTTTAATATAACACTCATTGAACTACCTAAATTGCAATCTATGTTGAAGTACATTTTCCAACAGCTGCAAAATCGCATGCGTGATTTATTGAAGTGGATATTTTTATGTAAACCGCTAGATGTCGTAAGTGGTTTTTTCCCATAATGAAATTATTGAAAATGAATGCTCACTTAGAGTCGGATCTATAGGTCTATTGCAACATACGAGCTGTTTTGAAAGGAATATAGAAAGCGCATATTTTATCAACTAATCTACCCCTTCACTACGTGAGTTGTTTTGTCGTGCATCAGTCTAAAAAGTAGTACCATTTACTACTCACGGCATTTATGATATATTGTTTGGGTTGATTTATTCATTCCACCTCCATATCCACATCTGCGCTACCGTTAAGTACCTATTAAATCAGTGATCGGACAGCGTGGCACTGGTGGTGGTATATATATATATATATAGACTGAGAACTTGGGCCAAATGAGCTCAACCAACTGCTCTGAATGAGCGAATGTGTTAATAGCGATAAGTGGTTCCTCTTATTTTTTTTCTGTGTGCCGGACTTTCCATTTGTTTATTCGTACATTGAACGGCATTCTAAGGAATACCAATGACATATTGCTTTATTGTACTCTGTCCGTCTATATGAAATGCATCGAGTTCCACAATTTATAATTCCTGTTTGTTGATCATACTTAATGTATTGATTACCCAAGGAACCGTTAGATTATATTTCTTTCAAAGATCGCAAAAACCTCATGACTGTGTTTTATCTTCTACCTCCAAGACTATGGGTAATATAATTTCTCAATGTCAGTTTCCGCAAATGCTGTAGATGATTGTCATAAAGGTCGTTCACAGTTGACAAACGATCAAATCCTTTTCTCCGAAAAGTCTCTTGCGTGGAGCTGATATAAAAAACCTTTCCAAAAGTCATATTTACTTTTATGGCCTCGAATATCTTCGAGTGGCGGGTCTAAACTAGCTGAGCGGATCTAGTGCGGAGTTGCTCTGTACTGTCGTCGTCGGCCTTATACTAGTTAACTCTGAAAAGCTTATTTCAAGTATTGGTTAAAATATCGATTATTGGGCTGTTATAATATTCATCGAGTTGGTAAGCTTGCACCGTAAATGAAAGCTGTAAAAATGTAAGACTCGGTGGTGACTGACCATTGACGACTTTACCACCACCGGCAACACGCGATCATAGCCAAATCAACAGGCCTGATGATTTAATTTGCTTTTATAGGGTTGGTCGGACCAGTTCCGTCCTCTGTCATATATGTGCGTACGCTTTTAGGCAACCTTATAAATATTTAGTCCTATAAGCGGTTCCAATACGAAGTTTGACAGCAGGGAATTTACCTCCTATAATTTTGCTATCGACAAAAACATTTCGTAAGAATTGTGTGAAGGTTAGACTTTGCATTACTATTCTGTACAAAATGTACGCTATAAATCTATACATAATCAGGAGCATATCAAGAAGAACAGGCATTTCTTTTTTATGTCTTTAGGTACGAGCCATGACGTACCTGCATTAACCTTATTTTATTTAAATATATCATATTATTATGAACAATAATGTACTGATATACTTCTCACGTACCTCGCTTTCGTATAGTTTTCTTTTTTATGATCCTTAGACATTTGTTTTCACGATACTACAGTAGTCATTAGTGAAGTGCTCCGAGTATTTGTGGATGAATGCTGCTTCAAGGGATCAGAAAAGTATGCATTGCATCCATCGTAGGTTGACGTAAGAACAATATCGGAATCGTTCTCTGATTTTGAATTCTCTGAAATTGCTGAATCAGTATATACTCACAGATAGTCTTTATGGACGGCTCTGAAACTCTTCTCATGAAGTCTACATCTAAATTTGTTTATGTAATGGTAACAGATGGCAGCTTTCAGCAACAAGATACTTCCACGTAATTTATGAATTAGTAATGGTTATAATAGTAGTATAACAGTAAAAGTTGAGGATTTCTAGAAAAACAATATGCAAAGTTATTCACATGCAGTTGAAAAGAGAGCTTACGATACATATTTCTTAAGAATTAAGATGATTGAAAATTTATGTTTTTTTTAAGCATAATTACTTTTTTAATTCTTGGAGTTCGAAAGATCCGGATTTAAGATCGAATTTCTTGAACAAGGCTATGGAGAGCTTTAGGGAACAATTAACTGTCCATAGATTGCGTCTCAAAATCAAAAACAGCTACAAGACCAACTGTTGGGAACAAATAAACTTCTTTTCTTTTTTACAATTTTGCTATGAAAGTAATTTGGGGCGAGTAAAATCCAGCATGGATATTCGAGAAACAAAATTATGAAGAGAAAAAATAAACCTATATTTATGATTTCTTTTGTAGGCAAGAACCATCCCTTTCTAATGGGGAAACATCATTGTTATATCTTGCTTTAGAACGCAATATTTGTGGTTAAAATGTGCTTGCATATAGGCGAATATACAAGTAGACATTTACATTGAATTGAGCCTTTCAAGTCGAAGTATATTACGGCGTACAGGCTTGTGAAAAGCCACGAAACTCCTTTTTGCTAATTCGAATCGGCATCACATGACAATTTTCTGCTGCAACCATAACACCAACACAGCCTTTGCTATGAACATAATTCATATATTTATATCATTGGCCTCGGAATCGATGTGTCAGGGAAGTGGGGAATTCTAAAAGTGAGCGACCTCAGAGAGCCAGACCCAAAAGAAATGGGGACTAGAAATAACACGTCAGGGAAGTAGTTTATTGGCTATTGCAATCCAATCAGTTTTTGGTTCTATCGATGATTTCATAAGGACATTTTTTTCTTCAGCTTTCTTATTTAAAATTGAACGTTAGACTATGGACGTCGCTTAGAGGGTATGTGTGCTCTGTAATTTGTCTGTTTCAGATCGAGAGAACATGGAAAAATCAATCGATCATTCTCACCTATAAATAAGCACCTGATAATTTTTTTGTTTCATTACAAAGATGAGCAAGCATGTTAGATAAATTATGTACTTCGCTTTAGAACTTGTCCTCGTGTCTGATCTATGTACAACACCTATATACGACTGTACATTTGGTGTGACGAATGGCCAAAACAAAATGATAACACGCACACGTCGATATGCAAATATCGATTGATCGATCCTCTTTACGCCAACTTCAAACATCCTGGAACTTGAAAGGAGATATCAGGAGGTATCAGTAAAGCTTAACGCGCGCGATTCGCTAGCTGGGATACATGGGACAATGCTAGGGGATACAATTTTAATTTGCATCCCCACATTGTAGAGGTAATCCTTCTTATTTGCATAATAGTTCCACTGACCATTCGACCGTTCAGTGTTTAGTTTTTCTTTTGTCATCAACAACGTAAGACGCCACCAAATAGGTAGTCCATTATAGTTGCGATGTTAATATACTTAATAAAAAGAAAAAGATATATATATATATATATATATATATATATATATATATATATATATATTGCACGGGGCGTCTACTAGCTGAACTTAAATATCACCTGCTACGTATAAAAGTGATTGAACAGGCACTCGTTGCATCTAGCATCGTAGAATGCATCAATAAACTGTTCGCAAGTCGCTGCCTGGTGAATCGATATCGCCTTCAGGGAAAGTTTCGTGAAGTATATCAAGGAGTGTCTGCGCCTCCCGAAAAACATCGGCGTCTCCTTTTGTTCCCTGAAACCAGGAGCGTGGCCTTTGTCGGCTGCGTCGCTCTGTCAATTCTGCCACCACAGAAACATCACTACAAGTACTGCCAGTTCGATTTTGATGTTGGTGTCCTCTTTTATTAATACCTGCTGCTACTTTACGCGTTGGCACGCCACGGCTATTGTACTGTTGGGTATTTTGTGGGGTCCACGGAAGGGGTGACATGTTGTCCCGTGAAGTAATACTTTCCACCGAATCTTTGGAAGTGTTTAGAAGGCGTTCGGCTGTTGCAAGGTGAGCCCGTAGCTCTACGGCTGACTGTGGCTGTTGTTGCTGCTGCTCTTGTTGTTGTTGTTGCTCCTGCTGTTGCTGCTGCTGCCACTGCTGGCATTGCTGTTCGTTTGCGTGCTCTAAATTACGATTACTGTATTGGGGACTGTCAAAAACGGAGAAATCTGCTACCCAATCATCTGTGGCAGCTGACAGCTGCTGTTGGCTATCGGCGCTGGCCGTTCGAAGGCTGTCAAACGAAGCGCTAGGTGAACCGTGCGGCTGGGCGTGTGATGGGCTCCCAGGTGACGGCAGACCGTCGCCATCAAGGTAGAAACTCTTCCTAGGGCAATCGGCCTCAGCCTCCGGAACACTGGTGGAGCAGTCGCAACCGTGGAGTTTTTGTGACGAGTCAGGCCCTAGCGGGTTCAGTGTAATTGGCGCCCATAGACCCTGAGAGTCCACCCATAAGAATCTCGAGTTCACGTCGTCTTCGTCCTCGTCGTCGTCCGTGCTCGCTACGAGCGAAATCATCTGGTTTAGCTGTTCGGTAGCCTCAAGATCGGCACACATCTGCCCTTTCTTATTTTTGTTGGCAAATCGCTTTTGTTCTGTTTTTCGTGCACTTCCCAGGAAAAGAAGCTTGTTAGAGCCGTAACGCCGAAACGTGAACAGGCCTCGACGTCTGTCTGAGGTCGTTTGCGCAGAACTTGGCGATGTCATGGCAAGCCCCGGATCCTGTGCATGAACAACTTCCCACGTAGACTTCGCTGAGCTGGCGTTTGAGGGTGAATCAACCCATGAATGATTCCATAATGACGAGTCGCCACTTCGAGTTACGTTGTAGCGCCATGAGAAACTTTCTGAAATTGATGTACCCTCGTGTCCGATGGGAGATCCATGAAGAGGCGAATCTTCTGGATTCTCTTGTGCCACTTTCATAAGCGATTTGATTCCATGTTTTAACGGGGGAGGTGTTTTACTTTCTTCTTTAGTGGGCTTGCTGTTGAACTTTCTTTTGGAGAAAAACCTTCGCGCTTTTTTAGCTCCAAAATTACCGTAACTAATAGATCTGTCTTTCGTGGACTGAGCCTCTTCTGAAGATTCTCGGGTTCCATTTGGCGCCTTTGTTGTTAGGGGATCAAAGTGGTCGGACTGAGCCTTGGTCGAAATGCCACCTATTTTGGACGTACATGTAAAAGACTCGGTTGAGTCCTTTTTTCGAAACAATAAACCACGGTTGGATTCTTTCACTTCAGGCAAATTATTTAGTTTTTCTAAATGCGTAGGAGGAGGCTGAAGGCTGATATTTCGAAGTCGCTCAATTGTTCCTGCCGTTTCACTTGGCTTGGCCTCGACAACCGGAGCGGCATCTTTCCGCCTCCGAAATAAGTTGAGCCTTCTCCGAAGTTTATTCTGACATTCAGGCGTATTGGTCGGCGTGAAAAGTGTCGCTGGCGGTGGTGAGGTGTCGACAACAAAGTCATTCCGGATGGCCTGGAAAACAAAAGGCATCGTTATGTAGTGACTGCGCCAAAAATTATATAGATATAAATGTATGCATAAAAATTTCTTTCTGATAGCGCTGTCTCACAAATCTAACTGTACTGTGTAAAGCAAAGAATAGTATTCATTCAACATTTCTGAAAGCTTATGTGGAAACATTCAGGTTTTATATTCCTAGATAGCTGCTGCAAAACGTATTTTGTTCTGCTAAGCTCTGAAATGGATGGAAATTAATCAGTATTGTATTAAAACTATTTACTTGTATATCGGTAATAGCGTGGTTACTTGTTAAGTGGTAGGGTCAACTCATTACGTAACAACAAAACGACAAACAATTTTCTCGGGCTTTATTGGTGCTGAGGATACAGCTATTGATTTAATCATTAATTTTATTAAAAATGAAACATTAACCGTAGTTATATAAATCAAGGATATGGACTCGGCAATAATAAACAAAATTGAGTCATAATTATAAATAAGTTTCGCTCGTCCTTATTATATGTCGTTAAGGAAGCCTAAGAAAACACGTTCTCAGTTCAAGCAGGATATGCAGATCTTCATCGTTTCGTTCATTTTAGCGAATGCTAGTAAGGAGTGCCGATGTGCAGTCCATTAATATTAAAGTCCATTTCTTGCTTAGAAAGCAATTGCCAACAGGACAATTATTCTTCCTCTATAAGCAACAGAAACTGCCAACGTGAATATATTTGTAACAAGTAGTATCAAAGGACTATGGCTGGCATTATTACTGTATTATGAGCTAAACTTGCCATGGTAAAAGTCAAGAAAAATTTGCCAGAAAAAAATGTGTTCTCCGCTGAAACGAATTGTGGATTGTATTTTAATTATACCGGCCAATAATTGCGACAAATGCACTTGCGAAAAGATATACTCTTATACAAGAAAATAACATATTTAATGGGTGGATTGATTTGCGTCTATTGCAACAAAATCAACTAATAACAACAATTTCTAAAAACGTCATTGTGGTTTTGACTAAATTTACGACTTGACATAAATTAGTGTGTGCTTAGTAGAATTTAATTCGGGAACACTGTTTTCTGTAATATATAATAGAATAAAAAACGTCGCCGTCTTCCTGACAGTTGAAACAAAATCCATTTTAAGATAAACATGAAATTTATCAAGATAACGTCCTAGTCGGCGGACATCAAAAGATCCATAACGCTCTCTACTAGCATCGTTGTACATAAAAAAAACACCAACCTGAAATTCGCGTTCACCTTCACATAAGACTTCCTCACGGACTGTTACTTCACTGACGCCGCGTGCTCCACGCCACTCGGACTCCGGTCGGGCCCGAAGGAAGAACATGCCCTTCGATCAGTTTTTTTTTTTTGTTGGGTTAGCTGTCTGCTAGGAACTATAGAAGCGATCGGCAGTGAATAACATAAATGAACAAAACACGCTGTGAAAAACACCGCTTCGTTATGGCACAGGAATTCCCTCCTACGTATTCGATTAGGCCGCCGCGCTCCTTAGCTCTTTCAGCGATTATTCGACAGTCGGAATCCCATGAAATACGCTGAATGAGTGAATACTTTCTGACTACTTGCCTTGGCTAGATTTGGTTGTTATTGTTATCGTTGTTCATTTTTTTCTCCAATTGAAGACCTATCACACAGCCCATCACTAGATAGTCATCACCAAACGGCTCGGGAGGACGCAAAGGTACGAAACAGTACGTAGTAGGCGTGTATGGCTGAAGAAAAATAAATGCGACAATCAAACGCGAAAAGCACCATCATAGGTTGAATTGGCTAGTATTTACTGATAAATCGATCGTCCTGATGAACTTGGCTCCCTCAACCTCTACCCACTGTAGTCGACTGCGGTTCATTCTTTTACTGCGCAGCCTGTTATCAACTTCTTTATACCGCCAGATCAGCTTATCGCCTACCTGTAGTCGTTCGAGGAGTCATACGCATCTATGTCGGCGGAAACACTGCATTTTGACCGCAGCGACTTTGTAGTAAGCCTCGTAACGATTTCACTGCCTACAAAATATAGAAAGATCGCAGCTACAAAATTAGCGTAAACTGTATTGTAAACAACAGTGGTACCCAGCCCTGTCGTTGCTCGACAGCAGTCGCTCAAAATTAGCTCAGCCTAATTTCACTGCTTACCCTGCATCGCTTCAAATGGCACTGATTTAGGCATTGCCTTAGTAGAGCCGTGTTCAAAGTCTGCCCCTGAAAAAGCTAATCGTTATCTCTGTTAAGAGTTCTTGGAATATATTAGAAATTCACTTGATTGTCTTCCGTCAGACTAGTATGTTTTTTGTGTTAAAGGTTATCCATGATTTAGCGAAGATAAGGTAGAACAGCACATCGAGACGACCACTTCACACCGTTGGCAGGATTTATGTAGTACCAGCTGTAGTACTGCTACTTGACAAAACGGATTAACAAAGCAATTCTCATATTTTTCCAGCTGTCATCTATTATTACGGCCGCTTCGTCGAATGTCGGTTGGCCGAAGTCAGACAAGCGTATTACTGCTGATGCGCATTGACCCTCGATGATTCCCGATCATACGACACTGACCTACGCACGCACAGCGTATCTATACAGGCTTAGTACAGGGTGGATTTTACAGCACAAGTGGCGCTGCTGCTGTCGTTGAGATCTGAATCTCCTCCATCTGCCCGACCGATTGCTTTGTACATCTTTCGAGAGTAGTGAGTGAATCGGCTGCTGTCGCCGTTGTCCATTGCGGCTAGCGAGGGATGATCCCTTAGTGGCAGAGGTGGGCTTCCCTTTTCCCGCTCTGATACAAACGGCGGTGCGTCTCTCGCAGCGGAGGCGCCGAGACGTTAAGATGAGGGGCGAGAACCAACGGCCGAGAGCAAATAGGAAAGGGATGGAAACCCGCGAGCGAAGAGAAATGCTGATCAACGTAGAGCATAATATCGAGAGAAAGGAAAAAAGAAAACAAAAGAGAGAGTAATCAAATGTAACACTGTTTCGAAACGAAGTCTGTCACAACGAACTGATTTACCATATGGTACCATTGCACAAGCTTTCATCAAACTGCGTTCACCACTATATCATTGTTTATATCTGCAAACACACATATACATCAGATATGTAGGGGTGTAATAAAAGGAACACAAAAGTATTCGTACGGCTACAGTCATTTGTTAAATTATTTCGAATTAATGCGATGCAGAGCTATCCAGGACCAAGCTCTTCTGAAGTTGATTCCATAATACAATTGAGTCGTAGGACAAAATGGACTGATGCAGCTAATGAGGTTTTAACGGTAGCTACATGTTTAAATGGCGCCTACTGAATTTCACACCTTCACGTATCTGAGGCCTAGCGGTGACCAACGCAGACCAAGCCGGAAATTCATCGGTTTCACCTTATCGAGAGAAGTGCTAGCTATTGGACTTATAAACGTCTAAAGCGGCTGATTTCCAATATTACCATTGATGTGAAAATAGATATAACAGTTGTCGATCTATCCACAGGCTTAAATTTATATTCTTTTTTCAGTAAAATCTCGGGGCTTTAATGGGCTTTGACATGCAGATAATACCACGGCCCTAGAGGCTGTAGAAGCACAGCAGACCGAATGGCAAGGTTTTTTTAGGAACGAACCACTTGATTTTTCACCCTTTCTGCAGTACTGCTATTAGCAACAACCAGCGTCGAGTTGTGAACCAACAAGCTTGACTGGACGTATACATAGCGTGACGTCGTATCGGAATAGCAGATTACTGAAGCTCGTTTTGCTGTTCGGTACAGCATCCTGATTTATTTTTTTTCGCTGTACCAAGATCTCACCTGCGAAGCGCGTACCTAAACGTGCCCCTCTTTCTACACTTCTAGCAACTAACCTTTACTGATTCAGCGATGTGCTTTGTGGAACTACTGCCTGGCAGGTACCTCCGGACTACATTTCTTAACCCCGTATACGTTTTTATCTGGATACTAGCTACGGATATTTTATTGTATAGGTTAAGCCTCAGCTTATCGACTAACGTTAATTTTTTCTGCATAAACTCTTTTGGCTTCTGCATCTGCAAGAAAAATTTCTTCGGCGATTTTGTTTTTCAGATTCGTACAGTTTCGTTCCATGAACGTTGGAAAAGCATCAGCTTTGGTAACCTCAAAATCAACGCAGAATAGGGATGACTTTATCATCATCATCCGACTCCAAACACAACGCGGTTGGCCAGTCGCTGCTGACCCCCAGTCGGAAGCTCATATGCCTGAACTTAGTTCTCAAATTTTATATGGCCAGGCGAAAGCGGACGCTCGTGACGCCCGAATTACCAAGACGTTCTCTCACTGCATCGCCCACGTCTCCCGCCACTCCACCGTTTCCACCCAAAACAGAGCGGATTGTCGCAGCCTATGCTGTTAGCTCGAAAAAGCGAGCGTTCTATAGCCACCCGACTTAACATTATCTAGCCGTATACGCATCTATCTATATGATCCTATAGTATGCTATTTAATTCCGTACATATATATATTTATTGATCCTGTCCTTGACTTTAGCAGTCGGGTAGGAAATGCTATGTGCGCCTCTTCTTTGCTATTGCCGACATAATAGATTTTCAACTGGTTTTTACAATTTAATTTCAAACTGAGCACTACACAAAGGAACAGATAGAAATTACTTGAATCGATGATGGAGTTCTAATTCCTAATAGGACAGTTTAAGCTGATGCTAATGAGAATAGCTTTTCATGTGATGAACAAATACAAGGGCGAGATCCGCCAAGTTTGATCCAAAATATATTTCAGGTCCGTAGATGGTTCAGTTATTGAGTTATTTAGGTTTTTTTGGATGAACTACTAGTGGACCTAAATTGCGTCCTTAGGGCGAGTTTGGCCTGTCTTTGGTCTGTCGGTTCTGCGGTAATAGCATATACTGAACTGGCTTTACTTTTTTGCACATAAATCCATTTTTTTAGTCTATTTTTATATTCAAATATATACCTTCAAGTTTCTTTGCGCATCAAGAAAGTATGTCTAGAAAATATATATTTCAAAATCAACAACAAATTGCCTTTAGCCGACAAGAATTGGCATAGGTGAGCCCAATTCGCCTTTGTGATTGCGTTTTATTAAAAAAACGTTTGGAGTAATCATAGTGCTTACTTTTCCGAGATGATCTCTCAGCTTATCGTTGGCTTTAATAGAACTAAAAGAACTGACGCAACTCAAAACTGACTTAATTAATTGTAGCCGTTTTGTACAGGAACCCACAAGATGCACATATTGAGCTCATTAATGGAACGGATCACGATAATCATCGTTCTTCAGATCTCTTCTGAAGTGCTTCTTAGATAGTATCTCGAGAAAGCGGGTAAATTTAGTGAACGAAACAGAGACTTAGTAGCAGAATGGCAGAAAACGGCGTTACTGAAAGGTAGGCTTTAGTGTGAGCCGACCTGTGGGTTGGGAAAGAGGGTCCAGCTCTTTCATTTATCAAATTATTTGATTATTGTTTACGGAATATGTACTGCCCAGAGAATAATATTCGTTAGCCCTCGTTTTATTTTTACGTGCTTTGATTTGCTCTTGATTTGCACGTAGTCCCCGCCCAGTGCCGAAACGAAAACTCCGCGCCAACTGGGAGAGGATCCATGAGTGGAAAGGATGAGGCGGAGGGAGCGTGTTCTACTGTAAATACAACCACACAATACATACATACGAGGTACTGCACATGACTTCAACTAATTGCATAGAAGGGGTGGGCGTAACAGCTTTTTATTATAAATAATGCTGTACAATAAATTGTAAGAGTGCCTATATTTCTCTAGTAAACAAACCGAATAATACCGCCTTGACTGGATACTTGCTTTAGTCAAAAATAGAGGACGAAAACCTTTGTGTTAGGTGCATTCTCTCTGTTGACTGTTCCATAAATGGAACGCAAAACGCTTTGTACAGTATTGCGCTTCATGTGTGTCATCGCGTATCTACCATTATTCAAGCAGTGAACTAATGTGACCCTTCTTTAGATTGGATACGGATATGATAGCTTCTAATTAAATTGTGAGTTGTTATTTTGATCCTTGCAAGCCTCGTTCTTTTTTTTGTATCACCAGCGTTCCCTGATCTGAAGTTAACCCTGCGTTGTCAAGGTATAACGGAGGTTACCCCTTTAGCTACTCTTCGATAATCGTGAAATCACAATTTAGGCCAGGTCAGAAGAAAGTATGACAGAGATTGCAAACTTCCAGGAACATCAAAGTATGGTTATAATAACTATGTTTAATTTAATATTTCTTTCTTAAGTTTAATCAGTATCTCTGTTCTAATTAAGAAATACAAAAAACACTAACCCAAGACGCGGAGATTCGGCTCTCGATTTGTTCATTATGAATAATAAGTTTTTCGTAGTGCAATCTTTATTACTCAAATTAAAGTAGTCAACATACTGCTAAGTCTTTCATTTTCATTTTTTTTTTTGGCACACTTCTGTTTATGTGCATCTCGTCGCATATTTATTGACTAGACATGCACCTAACCTATATATGAATGCGTTAATAATACTTTTACTTATTACTGAAAGTACTAACTATCAAAGCAATTGATCTGCCTGGTCCTTTTGAAATATTACATGCAAGTTATTTTTGTTTTCTCTCATGCCATTGTACAATCATTAAGAGCTGTCTAGGTTTATCTGTAGATAAAGGTTTCTGTCGTATGGACGTTCGCAAAAGGGTTTTAGACCTTTAAATATATATCGTTCTGGGGCTTATTTGGGTTATGTCTTGGGGTGTGGGCACTTTTACGGATGCTCTAAATATCTGGCAGAGAAATTTGGAAGTATTAAAATTGAATACATTCTATTAGGTTCCAATATACCTCTATTTTCAACAGGTTTAATCGCAGGTTTTAAATTCAGTTATAGACTGTCTCTATTACCAAATATTCTATCAAGCACTATGGCTAGAACAATATCTTCGCTGTTGTCGCCAGAGGTTGGTTATTGTGCTTTATGACATGCTATCTGTAATATGTGTTGGTAAGATTTATAAATTCAATCTTTGCGAATAAAAAGAAACGTCTGTATGCTAGAACATCAGAGCAATAGGGAGTACCAGAATCATTTTCGAAACGGTCCGAATTATAGTCAAACGTTCCCACAGTAATGCCTCTCCATTTAAAGCTTCTTGACGTTTAATATGTGTGTTCACAGAGACCTAAAAAAGCGAAAAGAATGTGATAGTTATATTATAACACCAACAAAGCTTTTTTTCGACTATTTCTAGGTACAAATTGCGAAAATGGGCGTAAAAAATCTTCGTGGGTTGATAGAATGTAATCCTTCTCTACAACAACGACACTTCCTTCATGGTGGCACCGTGGTTATTGACGGGTAAGCAAGCTACTAGCTATAAGCAATTATAACAGGTTTGTTTATAGTTAATACATAGTTGGTTTTTTTGCACCTGTTCTTCAAAGCTTATTTTGTCTAATTTAATCTGATAATCTTGTCATCTTTTCTCTTTTTTTATCTTTTATGGGAAAGAATTTTATAACTATGTATGGTATTATACCAGATATCTTGTCGGTAAAAGGAACAGATGATTCGGAAACGTTCTACTAAGCTTTTGATTTTGTATTATGTTTCAGCTGGAATCTTGCATTTCGTTTATATCTCGAAGCCTCATTCGATTGTATACTCGGAGGCGAGTACTCTCGGTACGCCGACGCAGTCCGTTGGTTGGTAGATTTTTTAGCGCTAATTCTTTACCGTAGCATATTTTACTTCACTTAAAAACTAAACTGTTCGTTAAAATATCATTTTTTCTCTCGGCAAAGGCACAAAGGCGGATTCGTTCAATACGAATCTGCTTGAAACATTTCGACTGACATAAAGCCGGTAAGAACAAGTCTCAGGATAATAAAAACAATTGACCATATACATTGCATCGCACTCATTTAGAAGCACCATCTCCTGTTACATAAAGCTTTGTTTCCCGCTTAGTTCAGTTTTAAACGAGTTTCACCTTCAAAATACGATTATAAGCCGCACAATGATTAGAAATCTTCAATCACGGATTATACGAAAAAGGTTTTCATATCTCGATAATTGTGTTTACACGTCTTCTTTATTCTGTTCCAGTTACTTCCGGTTATATAAGGACGCGAATGTCCACTGTGTGGTAATGCTGGACGGCGCGTATGATCCATCAAATAGCAAACTTCGAACTATTCAAAAACGCAATATGGATCGTATTAGTCAAATGAAGCGTCTGAAGGTACCGAATTGCATGCCGTCAAACCAATACGACTGTATATTAAATATTTATATCAGTCTTCTATGAAGTTTAATTCTCATGCGCCTGTTTACCGCAAAATTTTACATCGTCGTTTCATGTACACTCACTGTTGTATTTATCTAATAGAAAAAGTTAAACGTAAATATACCTGCGTTTGTCTGACTTGGTTTCCGGTAACAAGGGGGCCGATGCTGAGAAAATTAAAGTTATGCCGCCATTGGCCACGGATGTGTACAGAACAGTTCTTGCCGATTTAGACGTCGAGGTATACAAACTTATTCAATACAAGTTGCATTCAATGAATTACTCAGAAAAAACTTCACAGACCTCACATATGTATATTGGACACTAATAACAAAGTTAGATTTTTACTTATGTTAGTCTTGATCAGTTTCATTGATTGATCCGCTGTGATTATAAAGGGATCTAGAGTTTTTCTAGCCTAACCAACTATTCAATATATACAAAACGAAAGTCGAAGTTTATACGTCTGGTTTTATAGCTTAGCACACAGAAACTACAGAACTACCACTGAACTTTCATCATTTGTAGCACAGAGGTTACACTCTAAATTAGTTTGTAAAAAAACAAGATCGTTACTGATAGCCGAGATGAACATGTAGACACCTGTTGTGATTGAGAAGCTGTTTCAGTGGACCCAGCTTTACATAAAAATTTAACCATTAAGAGAATAACGAATTGTGTATCCTGCGTTCCCTTTTCAGATGATTCAGTGTGTTTTTGAAGCAGACGAACACATTGCTCGTCGAGCAAATCAACTAAATTGTCCTGTCATTTCTGATGACTCTGACTTTTTTGTTTATGATTTGAAGGGTGGCTTAATTCCATTAAGCTCGCTTAACCGCGAAACGACTATGAAACAGTTGAACCCGAACGGGCCGACTGTTAAAGGTAAACCATGCCCAAAAGACGCCATACATAGGCATCATTTATAGTGAAATAAAATGAAAAAGTTAATTTACAAGAGTATCTGAGTAATATTACTAACGTATATTAGCTCACCTAAAATCTCTGTAAAAGAGTAGAACGATATTTCATTTGAATATTAATCAAATCGTACGCGCGACATGGGCAGCCCTTGAAGTGCAGCTACATAAGCTTTTTATGCAAGCTCGATAATTACTTTGAAGATGCGGCTTGAAGTTTCGCCAAAGACTTCAAATATATCACTGTGCATCGTAAACATTAATCATAAGTTCCTTTGCAATTGAGGTACGCCTTTTTCCTTATTTTATCAATTCTACGCTGTGATTTGTATTTCTATACTGAGATTGCCATCTAAATTAAATGCTTTGTATTTTGAATTCAGGCATTGATTGCAAAATATACAAAGTCGAAAATCTACTCAACAAGTTCAACCCCGAATTCAATCGGGAACTGCTTCCACTCTTCGGCACCATTGTTGGCAACGATTTTGTGGCAGAGGTAACTGTATTATCGCAAATTATTATTACCGTATCGCAAAGCAATGCCTTATCTTTAGTATTTTATTCTAAACTGTTTCGCTGCATACATTAGTCAATTAATATAAGGTCTTTATAATAATAATAATGTTAAAGTATCGTCGATTAAGGTTTACTATAAACGAGTGGCTTAAGAACCACAATTATTATTATTGCTAACAAAAATAAAGTTCACCAACTAATTACTCTTCCGAAATTTCTGTTCATTCCTTCCAACCTTTCATATGTCTACTGTACATGATACGGATGACAAATTACGATACGTTTCGACAAATACGACAAATAGGATACGTTTTCTCATTTTTTCCAAACAATACGTGCACCGCGCGACTGTAGGCTACACTATAACCCGCCACACGCAACAATGGTAGCCATGCTCAGCTTTCTATCGCGACAGAAATCGCTTGAAGAGTGTATAGACATTGTGCTAAGGTGTGTAGAATAACAGATATTTGTTAGCAATCTAGTTTTATTCGTTGTTTAGATAGGTAATGTTTATTTGTCGCTTTTGTTTTAGTTGATTTTTTGCTGAATCCCAACCTCGCCCTCTTTTTTTCATAGAAAAGTGATTTTTTTTTAAACGGTTTAGCGGAAAGGCGAATTAAATACTTCTTTTTCTTTCTTTGTTTCTTAAATACTTTTCTGCATACTCACTATGTTACAGATGTACTCCAAAAGAGCGTCGCGACAAACTACACAACCTAATGAAAGATGGGATCGCTAGGTATAGGTCAGAGTTCTCTGATGAGCGGGTCACTTACAAAAATGGTGAGTTTGACTAATGGATACTAATGGATAGTGCTTACTTGGAAAATATTTATATATAACATTTAATTTTGGAAAGTACACTGTGCAAGACATCTGCTACGCCTGAAAAGCACAAAATGCTTTGTACGTTATTCAAACTATTCGTTTAAAAATGTTTGATTCTCCATGATCAATACAAAACATTTTTGGGTGTCAAGCATATCTTTACTTAGAGAAAAAATGTGTTAGGTTTACCGTTGCCAACTATGAAAACTTCTAAAATTAAATTCAATACTAAGGCACAAAAATACAGATTTTAAGAGTCTAAATAAACTAATCGATGTGGTTTTCGCACCAGAAGGATTTTTTCCAGCGTGAGACAGTTTTCCCCATAAAAACCAACACAGTCGTATCGATTTTATGGAGGGTCGACGCAAAAAAAGTCGGTAGATGGCATCTTTGCCAATAATTCGCAGACAGGGTTGCGTTATTTTAATTTGATTAAGCCTATTTCATCACACGTTTCATTAGTAATCACTAGGTTCGTAACTCCCGTAAATGGGTCCATTGTTTTGAAACCCTTAAGTCTATATGACCAATTGTTTGTTAAATTCTGTTTTTGCAGGAGTACCTATGCCTGACTGGGTTGTACAGAAATTCAGAGCTGGCGAAGTGCCGTCAGAAGTCATTACGATGGCGACTACAGGCATCCATTTTCTGTTTGTCAAAGTTGAAGTGGTCAGCATGATTAGCTCGTACCAGGTACGCTTCATGGAGCAACTAATTACACTCACACCGTTGACGTCCATTATTGTAGTCTTTATTTGAACGTGGGTAACCATTGTCTGACTGAAAAACTTTTATATGTTGTAATCTTTAAATATATGCGACATGCTTTATAACAAGAAGTACCCAGTCAGTTTTTAGATAATTTCCTATTCCCATACGAGAAAATTCGAACTGCCTGTTGTAACAGTTCGTTAAAGTTCGTCGATCAAAACTTGATTTTATTGCTGTTCGTATTGCCTACATTGTTATTTTTAGGTGTCATTACTTCTCCGAAAATCGTTGTATAGGTTAGTATTTAAGGGTCATGCCAGTATGGTTCAAGAGTTGGACCGAAGCGGACATGATATGCAATTCCAGGATATCGAATTCACGACAGGTAATACATTTGTTAATGACTGTCCTTTTTAATCGATCGAATATTTCTAAATATTCAAGGTTATCGCTATGGCTATGTAGACATCTCATGGAGTGGACATAGTCTGGCAGATAAATTCGAGAGATTTTCTAAGCATACGAAATTCCTACGCTAAATTCAGCGTCGGCAATGACCAACTGGTTGGAGCTAACGGTAGCTTTCCCATCGATACAAATGCATAACACTTACATTTGCCGAAGCATGAACGTTGCGTGCTCAATATGATCCGACCGCTACCTTAATTAAAAATCTAACAGCTATTTAGCTAACAAGGGTTACTAAATCTTCTAAAAAAAAGTGTGAAAAAAAGTCGGACAGCTGCTTTTGAAAAGAGTTAAAGGCAAGAAGCTTTATTGTCGTTGTTTTTAAGTCTTTCAACCATCTTCAATTATTATTATTCTTTCTTCGAAAAAAGTTCCTACGATAGATGCAATTATTGGTCGAAAGAATGACCGCCAATTAGGTTATTTCTCCCAGAATATTTCCGTTGTAGAAAGCAACCTTAAAAGACAAAATCATCAGATTGACAGGCGTTTCGGCGAAACAAGGAATTTTTAGCCAACTTAGCTGCCCATATTTAAGGCTGTCGTATGGGGGCGTATCTGATCAAGACTCGTTCGTCGTTTTTGTCAGATATACTTTGCCAAAAGTAGTGAAAACACGGAAAAAAGTTTAACGTTTGCATGAAGCAGCGAATTTTGAAAGTGATTGGATTATTCGGATCCAGGTGCCGCAGCCTTTATTTATTCTGCGGATCATTTTTAAAACAAAGGTGGCAGTAATGGTAGAGCTGTCACTGACATGTTAACTCATGCTTCTATTTAGGAGAAGTTGGCTTATCGGAAATTCCCGACTTGAGCGCGGATCAACGCCGTACCATTTTAATTAATTGTATTCAACCAAAAGTTCATTGTGCTGACCTTGTAAAACTTCCTGCGGGGAAATTGCTGATGTATGCACTTG
Source organism: Varroa jacobsoni (assembly GCF_002532875.2). Lineage (NCBI taxonomy): Eukaryota > Metazoa > Arthropoda > Arachnida > Mesostigmata > Varroidae > Varroa > Varroa jacobsoni. The sequence continues at coordinate 433,257 of NW_019213761.1, forward strand.
AATATTTGGTAAGTATCGTGGGCATGAAATACGCATGCGATAAGGATTCTTTTTCAATCCGTCGTTTCATAAATGACGGTAAATTGTACTAACGATATGAAAATCTACCCATCGTAGCAATTGCTACTTCAGAGACTTTTCCCGTAAACGGACCTTTGTAGTAACCTCAATTGTCAGACTTGTTGTGGCTTGATTAGAGTACAATCGTTGACACCTATTATGCGATACATGATCCCCCAATATATGTGAACTCTAGTTATTATTCCATAGTTTGCCTAATTTTCCATTGGCAGGTTCTTAATACGATGATCGAATGGGAGTTTGCTTTGTCATTACTTGTGATGCACGTGGCGGTACAGGCGACAGCGGCACGAACGATGACCGAACGTGTAAATTATTTGTTAGGAATATACGTGAACTCTAAACAGGTATGCCAGATATATAAGTAGTCCGTGTGTGCAATCTATTTGAAATATTTGCACAAACTCATAGCCATACAGAAGAGGGAAAAGCGATTTACATTGCCAATAGCGGTCATCTAAGATGGCAGAATTTATCTACCCACGTCTCTAATCTCGGATTAGATATATACCGGATTAGGATATACTGAGTATAATATATATATATATATATATATATATATATATAATGTTGAACTAAATGATTTAACTTTGATTTAGGTACAAGGTTTTTCTAGTTTCTACAAGAAACCGACATCCGGGCAACGCCTTGATCTCGATCTTATCTACAAGACAAATCAGTACACAGGATGTTTGGATACAATCCACGCGCTAAATCAAGTGCTTGGCGCCCACAAGATTAATTTTAAATTTCATTTGGTGAGTAACGCGCTGTATATAACTACTTTGTGCTCACTCTCGTATAAAGATATCTGACTCGGCGTGACTAAGCTCAATTTAACGGACAATACAACGGCAACTGTTCAAGAGCCACAACATTGCTACGGCTAATTGGTTCGATTGCGGTTGTATAATTGGTTTCGGCTAATCAGTATTATTGTGGGCCGAAAGCGTCCTATAGCTAACTGGCATAAAAACTTACCGATATGCGGTGAACAAATTCATTTTTTAGGGCAAAGCAAAATAGACATAAATGCTACTCTCTCATACGAGTAGTTTTTGGGTGCAGATGGCGGGAATAACAGACTTCGTACACCAACTAAATTAAAGGTTAAGCAGTATGTAAAAATCACACCATTAATTTTCTGAAGCCTGAATCAAAAATGATAACTCGACACCAGCAGTTTATTCATTACATCGCATCGACAGCATATTTGAGTTGCGGATTATTTCGTTGTAATCGCTAATTTCTCCCGGAATGGGTCCTGCATCTAGTGGGTGGCAAAATTTTCGTGGAAACCTTTTTCAAAGGGTAAATCAGATCAAAATATCTTAATATACTTGCATACGAGCGACAAGAACGTTTGTTGTATTATTGTACGCATTTCGCTCACAATCTTGCAGGTAATGAATGGTGTGTTTCTGCACAATTTCTACAAGGACCTTAAGGGGAGACCTCAGCCGCACCGATATCTTGCTAACCATCTACAACCAAATTCCCGGTTGCACCTGAAATTTGAGGAACTATGGTCACAAGTGTTTCAGCGCCTTTTCTCTGAATCAAGAGACCAGAGATAATGTAATGAGAATGTTGATTTGATTTTCACCGCAAACCGATCCCTAAAAGTCTCTCTATCAATTATGGTTTGTTTTTAGAAACAAAGATTCTGTTTTGTAAAATTATATATTTAAATTAAATATCCATGTGGCTCTAAAGTACAGGAATTATGTTTACTAATAGGATTACCCATATATACCGCTAAAACAGTGCAGAAACCCACACGAAGAAAGAATTATAGAACATTCTATAAGTTAGAGTTGAATTTAATCTATCAAACTGGGCAAGGTACGTTGTCTGCAACAACATATTCGGAGGTAGAATGTAAGGGAGCCCATCTCAAATTCTCTCAAAAAAATAATTTCGTAATTTTTTCTAATGGCAGTCTATTTGTTAAAGTTGTCACTACGTAAGAATAAACAATAATTTGTCATGTAGTCATTATCGAGAAAAACTATAGTCCATTTTTGATTTGAAGATTCATATGAACTTCGACTCATACGAAGGTTCTTGTCTGTTCATCTGTATATGATTTAAAAGTAAAGAGACGTCAACGAAAGGCGATAAAGGTAATATGAAAAAATTGTGGTACCATTAAGAATGTTTAAACAGGGTCTATGTTGAATAAAACTATTTCATGTTTGACCCACAAGCATCAGGCCACGCATTTATCGTATTGTAGGTGTTGCAAATTCGAATTTCTTTTGGTGCTGTTTTCTAGGAAAAGCAGCATGACATTTTGACCCGTCATTGAAAAACGACATTACCGAAAGGAAGGAAACAAACATCAAAAACGAACACTTGATTTAAATGTAATAGTCTTCCGGCCGTGTTAGACATAGCAGTAGAGTAAGTACTACGATGTGTTCGCTTGAGAATTAGCTGAATCAGTCGAACATAACAGGCTTCAAAGTATTAAATTCAACACTGGTACTTTATTTTCATTAAAGACCTAACGCATAGAACATGTGTAAATGTTGCGCACTTACATACAAGGCCGTTCATATAACCGATATACAAAATAGCGGTTTCAAGTACGTTGGGTCAAGTTTAAAAATAACTAGATCACAAGCTAAACAGGCTTATTATTACTAAGAAAGCTAGGTGAAGTCTCTAAAAAAATGTTAATAAATCTATTCACAAGCCTTGCGAAAACGTCGTATCTACAACAAAACTAAAAAAAGTATCCTTCAGATTTAAAAAAACATTGATGTAATAGAGCTTTACATAACCATTAAGATACAACAAGTTCAGCCACAGGGGCGCAGCAATTTCTCATGCGTACGGAATAAGGAACAGCTAATGAAGCATATGCATGGCCTAAAATCAAATACGCTTACAAATTCCTTTTTGCTTCTGCATCGAGCAAACGTAAGAATTTTTTTAGTACTATCGGGTTACGTATAGTCGCCTCTAATAATGGAAAATTTAATAGAATTTATTAAAATTCTTGATAAGATTATAAAAAATTATAAAAAAATTAAACGAAAAAATATTAAAAAACCTGAATATTTGTATGGACAATTTACGATGTACAGTCAAGTTTTATGTACGGCATGACAAGGAGAGTGCGACTATGATATATAATTGAAATACATTACTCTGCCTCAGTAGTAGCTAGCTATGTATCTTAAATAAACAGAAGGGTCTATAGCACAAAATGAAAATTATACAAACGACAGTGGGTATCCTCAAGAATCGTTATCATCGTTCGCTGTATCGTATTGGTCTTCATCGTCGTGTTTGCTAGGACTGCAATCACTTCTAGCTCTGTTCACTGGAAGTCGTTGAGAGGCACGTACACGGTCCTGCCGTGCTCTTTTAAGAACAGTGGTATCTGAGGGCGGTGGCATCTCAATAAGCCGCAAAGTGGCAGGCATTGAAGACAACCTAATGTATTAAAAATTAGAGCAATCAGAACATATTGATATATTCTGTAGTGAGATGCTTCGCTAAATACAATGCAAGAGCTATTCGAAGCATTCCAGCACAAGAAGTATCCAATCCACACAGATTCAAAAATTCGGTCAAATAATGCACTGCAAAATCTGAACAACAAACAGTCATACAGTTTTATCGTCATTAAATAAAAGGTTTGTGTTCTAAATCGCATTTTTGATTTGTTATTAGTTTTTTTTTTCTCAATATGTTCAATATTTGAATAAAGCTTATAGTTTCCTGGAGTTTTCACGATGTACTTGTACTACCTGTACTGTTGTAACGTGTTTCGCGAAAGCTGCGCTGCATGTAAATCTTTCACATATTGCGAACGCATTCTCGACTCCGGAAAACCTCCTCTGCTTTCATCTAGATCGAATTGTTCTGACATCTCATGGATATAATTTCCTCGCTGCATTACTATCGGCTCAAAATGCTGCGTTCCTCTCTTTCCAGAGGCTTCCATCCGTAACCCAAAAAAAGACAGTGACATCCCTGATGCCTACATAAAACGCCATAGTAAGAAGATTAACAGCTAGCTAGAATTTTAGGATAATAATGTAGGGACTACTATCTTTAGTATGTGAATGTGCTATTTTTGCATTTAGTCTTATTTTGCAATAATTGTGGTTAACGGCTAGGACGTAATTTACCTTAAAAGCTAAAATTACAAGTACTCCAAACAGTAATATAAAGGCTGGCACGACGCTAAACCAAGATTGTTGATCGGCAAATTCTCTAATTGCCACACCCAGCCCTGAAAGCAGATTTGCAATGCCCAACGAGATAGCCTTTGATGAGTATTCAGAGACCATACGAAGCAAGACCTATGAAAACAAACATGCATATAACATCAAAGAAACGTTTTAATACCAAATTTAAAGATAAGAACCGCTTAACATACTAAGTATGTTTGCTTGTGCATAACCATCATTGGAATATGAAGCAGCTTTATATATATACATTTACTAGAGCCCGACATTTTTATGCAAAAATTATAATAATTATCAAAATGGCTAGTCTGGTATTTACCTCTATGGGCGAATATTCCATGTGGGCGGGCGTAAATTGCCTACGCATATACTCCTGACACTCTTTTGACTCCGAGCTGACATACCTCGACGGATTGTACCATGCCCTACCGTCCTCACAAGGGCTTTTTTGATTCAGTAGGTAGAGGTCAGCCTCGGAATGCCTTAGCAGGTTCTGCCAGTACCAGAAGTAGGATAACCAGAAGAGGAAGAACAAACTGTAACCATAGGTGACGACTCGAGAGCGCGAGATCAATATAATCACAATAAAGAGGACTCCAAGCAGTAGAATTGTAACGCGTATTACAACGAGAAGATTCACTTCCGATAAGAGACCACTGGAAATCAAAAAATGTTAGAAAATAAGCACCGGGGTGACATATCTACAATTCACTAAAATTCATATAACAAGCATTTAAGCATGCTTATGCACAGAGCTTTCAACGCACATAACACTTAGCCAGAACAGCTGAACCTTCGATGGTCTTTCCCGGTAGTCAAAGAAGACCTCAGCATTGGTCACGATATCATTCATTTTTATACTGATCCGACTTGCAGATCGAGCGTCCAGTTTATTGAGCAATATGCGAAGCTCTTCAATATCCTCCGTGCTAAACGCGAGCTCCAACCGTCCGGGAGTATCTATATATTCAGATAAGAGAAACATTCAGTAGGTTGCTAAAGAACTAGAATGTGCTAAATGTTGTAAGGTGACGTTTTAAACTCCTACTATTACAGGTAGTTTTTTCTGAATATTTCCTACTTACTTCACAGATTTGTTCTACTGCTAAATATTGTAGTGTACTGATGGCTTCGGAATCGATTTTAATAACAGCATTTAATTACACGCTTACTTTTAGAGTTTGTTTTTAGAAGTTTCGTTAACTGATAATTCAATTCAAAGGAAAATTCTACGACAGATATTTAGTTGGTAGATAGAACTTATCATTGGCACTGGCCTAATGAGGTCAATGTGATCAAACACCTGATTTCAAAATAATCCTGCTAACATTAACCTTTTTGATCAAGGTAGCCACCCTCGAGGCGTGTCATTATATTCTTCACCCATTTGCGAAGGTACACCATATCAGTGGAGAGCTTTCCGTTATTTGTTGCATCTGCCAGCATCTGATATCGTAACAGCTGTGCCTCGCATTTTGACAACGACTGTTCGCACGTCCCCAACAACTTACTGCACTTTTTACTTCCTGAAGTTAAGTGGTCGCGAATAAATAACATTTGGGATCACATTTTAATTAGGAGGAGTGGGTGCACTACGTAATGTCTAGCACTAACGTTTCGAATCTTGCGTTCAGTTCTTAGACTACTACACCCAGCAAGAAACAAAGTGTGTTCACGGCCGGACGTCGTGTAAGTACATACACATATACATACGGAGATGATATGCAAGCTAACTCATATTTTAAAACAGACACGTGTTACGTTACATTATCGGAGGAATAATCGTTATATGAATCAATGATAAGTGAAATACCTCTGAGGTATCTATACGTATCTATATGTAACAAGACCAGTGAATTTTAATCCGCATGCTATTAGAAGTGTTCCCGAAAGCAGAACATAAGAGCCCCGTATTTTGCGTGTATAACGTGCTACAAAAAAATTAAAGCATGATACGGTACGCAATTCGGCGTGGCTGACGAACACATGAACAGTCTATAGACAACAATTATAGCAGATGCAGTTGGATCGAATTCATATGTCCACTCTTTTTTATTAAACATTCTGTCGTCTCATTAAAGGAATAAATAGCGAATTCAGAAGTTTATGTAAAATACCTGAGTCAAGAATCGCATGCCTATCTGGCGTGAGTTCATCCGCTTGTTCATGTTGCCTTGCTTCCTCCGTACGAATCTCATCGATCGCTGTGTTCTCGAATCGACTGCTCGGCTCTATCCAGTCTTTTCGTTCGGCTAAGAGAGAGTTTTTAATTGATAGCTGCCCGACGCAGATGTTCACGGCAGAGATAATCAGAAGGAAAGCTCGACCAGGATCCCACATCAAGAAAACGGGCCTCATTTTAGTCTAGCACGAAGACTTCGTTCTCTGGGACGAGCAACCAAATAAACATAAGATTGAAATAGAACGCATATATGAAGTATTATTGCTGTTCATAATTATTAGTGCATGAGACCGCTTTTCTATTGTCATATAAAAATATGCGGAGTTTTGAATACGTGAGGCAAGATCATAATAACGGTAAGACTAAATTCACGGCCATTACATAAATGGTAAAAAGCGTAATAAACTTTTTGGCTTTGCTAGGCCCAAAAAAACTATTGATCTAGATTTGGTTAAAATTACGTATCTTTATGAATCTCTCTGTCCTAAACTCACATCGAACAAGGTAAGAAACAAAAATGTCGTCCTTATTGAGTAGCAGAAAACGCTACGAAGTATACGCTCAAATAAGACAATACAAGCTATACTAAAATTTATTATAACGAGCGACCGCGAACTTAGTAGCCAGATTCTATTACTAAGCAACAGATGAGTTCACTTAATTCATTTGTTTTCTAATTTCTCAAACATTTATAGCATATTATGTATTGCCGCTAAACCTGTGACCAAACTATCGTCTAATAATAAAAAATAGAGTAGTTTTCACCCCACCCCCCTTCCCCTCCCTCTTTACGTTCCATATTCAATTGATTTTCTACATCAGATATTGGCTTCTGCATTTTTCCATGCTATGCACTAAGAAATGCCATGCTTAACTTCTCACAGTATCAATTCTGGATAATTTCCGTTCTCTGTATGATGAAAGACTCGGTAGATTATCAGGAACCTACCCGACAGAGGTGTGTGACTGACCGAATATATGAGTATTTGCCACGCACCGAACACACTTCATTCTCCGGCCTATTCTCCGTCAAACTGTTACCTGTAACCGCTATCTAACCCGAAAGTCATTAAAGCACTCTATCAACACCAGTATGACAAAAATTCAGTGGCATTTAAATTTTCACAGGCAAGCTACACTGCACCAATGTACATTTTCACCGAATGACCCTGTGTGTGTATTAAGTAAATAAGCTTTCTGGGGTACTATCAAAAAACCATCATAGCTCACCAACTTTAACCAGACAGCTATAACACACGTTCTCGTGTGTAAGCATAACAATAGCCCAACCGTCAAGTATTTTACGTAAGTTCACTAAACGCAGTCGTGCAGTTTTGTCAATATTCGAACAACGTGTACCTTGGGCGAATCAAACATTTAACTAGGTCGAGCTCGTGATTGTTTACCAACAACCGCCTTTACGCGAAGTGGCCAAATCGTCTGCTGCGGATGGCGCGGAAGCACTGTCCTTAAAGCAGGCTGCATACATACAGGTGGCGAACTACTACTGATGAACCAATGGAACTAGTTTACCCTTCTATTTATGAGTTAGAAATGCGTTCGTCGCCTTCATAAATTTCATTGAACGGCACTCATTTATACTGGATGGCAATAAACAACATCTGGACAAACGCAGAGCCACGGAACTACAATGCCTTAATGTCATAAGTAATGTCTAAGCCTAACTGTCATCAGTTTAACGCTATGAGGCTAGAAATGTTTAAATAAACTTTGAAGACGTTTTGTTCCAGCTAAGTTCATCTCAGTTTTATGCCGTCTAGGAAGCTCTCATGATAACCGTCGCTCTATTGTACGTTAGTAGCAAAACAGTTGCAATTAGTTCTCAGATCAAATGCCGACGGCGCCATTTAGTAGCGCACAATGAGATAGTTAATTGTGCAGCAGCTTTTTCGTGACTTTGTCGCAGTTTACTAATAAACACATAAGTTTTTTTTTTTATATGGAACAGGTTTGGGAAAAAATGGCCGACATTTTACGACCTTCAATAGGTATCATTTTGGAATCAAACGTTTCATAAATGCCATGTAAGATAAGATTGGCTTCAAATACGCGTACGAGTGAAGTCTTTGTATGTATAATAAAGAAGAGTCCATAATACCATTAAGTGAAGACTCGACTTAGTAAAGAATGAAGCTAGGAATGATAACATGCGCTGATAGCCATGGATCCAAGCAGAATTGGGTCCCACCATTAAGGGAAGGTTCCATTGTGCTCTGGGTTAATAACTACCAACTTGATTAAGTGGAGGCAATTCGTTAATGAAGGGTAGAGATTCGCTCTAAAGAAAGAATTGAAAAACGAATATGTAAAAAAACAATAAGTAACTTAGGGCTGGCTATTTCACCGTAGCCATTTATCGAAAGCTAGAAAAACGGTTATATGTCTATATTTCACCATAATCTTTTTTAAAGCTCCAACTATATGTCAATGCTGAGATATATAAATCATAAGGATTTTCTAATTTTGTTAGTTAATCAATAAAGATATTTTAATCAAACTGAGATGCTGGTAGCAGATTAGGTGGCTTCGTAAAACCGACGCTCTAGCCAAAATAGCCTAATGTTCCACCTTCGATCGCCTCTAATTTATCGGATCACAACCACATGAAACTGTGACCTTCCATACATAGCCATGCACGTTGTCATCATGACACCTATAAACCGGCGTGAACAATATGGCGAAATGATCAGAGTCGGGAGGAGTTGTTCGAACGGCTGGTTAATTGGGAGTCACCGTTTTGTGGGATTCGAAAAGAGGATATTTAAGCAGTGGAATGAGTATAAAATGCTCAGGAAAACGGAGGAGTGGCCCGTGTTCGACTGGGATATCAATACCTGGCAAACGTACAAGAAAAAATTGTGCGAGCATTTTCCGGAGGAGGCCAGCTTACCACAACAGTTCTTCAGTCGCGATAAGACGCTCAGTGAGCTTACTAATGCCTAGCAATCTCTGTTAGATGAGCAGGTTGTAAAATTTTGGTGTATTCTTATATAGCATTAGAAAAAGCACCTTTTGCTAACTTTTTTGCCGCACCGAACATAACCTATGCTGAGTTAGTCCCTGCGCTGAGAGACTATATTCTATAGGAACATGGCACTTACTGGTAAAACTTTCCAAGTGAACTGTGTTAACTTCGTATTATGTGCGCACAATCGGAATTGACTACCCTAGTGCAGTCTGAGGTACTTGTCGGCTCATTATTTCTACCACCGAAAATTTTATAATGTCAACCTCAAGGCACATCAATGGGCAAGCCATTAATTAATGGGTGCTAGTAATCAGTGTAGTGCAAAAAAAATTCAATTTCGCGGCTTCTTGCTCAGATAAAGCACCCTGTACCGTTTTGACTCAAAAAAATTGCCAACCAAAGTGTCATTACGGTCACCGAAGCGCAGAAAAGCACGGACCCGCGTAAGGTACTTCAGGGGACGTCAGAGGTAGCTACCTATGCTTCTTGGTAAACTACACCAGTTGCAACTGAGAACATTCGCTAGGTCAGCGTGGTTAAGTTTAAACAGATCAAATATTGTAATATTAATATATAATAATATATATAAGTACATATCTGCAAGTGTATAAATACAGAGCAAGTGGCTGTGAAGTGCTCGTTTTCGCCAACCAACGATAAAGCTAAGCCAGTCTGCTTACTTATATATATACTTACTTATATATATATAAATAAGTATATATAACGAGTAGTGCCTACTATTTTAAACGTCAAAAAAATTCACTGATCACTGCCATTATTACATAGGGTTTATGTGAAGAAGTGTAGAGTAGAGGCACTTAACGCTGAATAGTAAATAAAATACAATGAGTATTGTTCTGTTTTTCGCAGCGGGTTGTTAGTAGTCGGAACTTTAATGGAAGCTTAAAATTACCCCAGATATAATTTTTAACCTTACAGCAGGGATAGGGTTACAGCACAGCAAATCCTGTCATTTTTTAATAGATCGCGGCCTCCGAGCGAAAAGTTGCCTCATAAATTTAGCCTATACATTAATGAAAGATTTCCATTTAGCTAATGAAACTAAATATCAAGTCTCTGTATTATTTGCCAATTCTACGTGGCTGGACAGAGTTAACAGTCAAAAGAGTACCTGCGTCGATTACAATTTCTTTATGCTGTTTATGTTCACTATGATCCTAAACTGAGTGATCTTTGCGAAGGTGACCCTCTTGTTGTATCTGGGTGAGGGTGAATGTCCCTTTCTCTGATTATATAAATTATCGAATGAAAACAATCTCATGACTTAGCAACTACAGCAGACGAGCTGGTGCTGTTCGATTGCCTGTGGTGCGTACACGAATTAGTCAACTACTTGTGGCTTCTAGAGATGATTTTTGATGCCAATCGTTGATTTCTGTCCTATATTCTACTGTCAGTTAGCGTTAGTGATTGCGTGGCGTTTCCCTGTTCACATTTGACGGTAAGCGGTATCCGGTAATGATAGGCACCTTTCAATCTATAATCTATTCCGGCAGACAAACGCGATTGTGTATGCGTTTGTGACAGCAGGCACGGGTAATAGTTCTTCGCTCTGTAGTTTTGAAGTAATGTATCGTTTTCTTTTCCCTGTAATGACTAACTTACCGAAATTATATACTGTAGTATGTCATGTAAGTAGAGTTGATTCCGGAGCATTTTTAATTCAAAATTTATTCAGATCGGTAGGTTGGTAAATACCATTAGTTATTTATTAGAGAGCAGATTCTGTTTAGCCAAACTTGTTTTATATATGAAGTTATAGTCTCATTTACGATGAGTATGCAGATGACCTGAGATACAGAAGTGACATGTGCTTGGGAATTTTCGCGATCACTCGTGACCATGAAATGGTCACGAATGATCGCGAATGTGTTTCAATCGTGTGAATCGCTCAATGTATTTCATACTATTCGCGTGACTTTAACGTGGTAGTTTTATGGCGCTTTCCGGCGATATAGACGATTTTTTATGTCCACCAAAGTGCACGATTGACACACGCCGTCATTGGCCTGGTTGGAGAAAACAGGTTTAGGTAACACCGAGACGCGTAGGATTGCAGAGTTCTATATACAAATGATGAGTTTTTTATGGCTCACATAACAGTGTATGAACTATAATAATGCACTGCCAAATTGGATAGATGAACACTTACCGTTACTAATCGAGAAAATAAGAGTGGGAATATGTATTCTGCCTTCAATGTCTGCCTTATGAAAACCGTTTATATTTAGTCACCGATTACGCTTAGTCGAGCATAATTGCAGTTTACCAGCTGTTGGTGGAATAGATTGACCCTTTTTTGAATGAATTGCTTTCTGGTCTAAGATGTAAGTCTTTGCATTTAGATGCATTCGTGTTATGTTAGATCCAATCTTTGATCTGGCTTGACGCATAAGTTTTCTCCTATGAAGGACCAATATGGAGGTGTTACGATGAGAACTTATATGGCGCTTCTAACAGTTACCGTGAAATTTACACTTCGCAGCGTAGTCTATTACTATAGTCTCCATTAATCATAGCCTTAACTCTAGACATAACGTACTATTTCTATCATTTTTTAGCTGTCACCAAGTCATTGTTTGATCGAATAAGAACCTGCCACACATGTCAAGCTAAACGTAGAATTAATTTGCTAGATTCTAAATTGTTCGCCCTATATAAAATCAATAAACAGATAAAACAATAGAAAATAAATAGCAGTATCATAGATATTCTCATGCTATCGACTAAAACAAAGCTGCCGTGATGTCGTGCGGGAGGAGAGCTCTTTCACTGTCTCTGTGAGTGCCAGGGGATCAGGAGGCGGGATGTACAAGAACACTTAGATATAGACGTCATGGTACGACATTGCATACGTGAATATATACATCTAGTTGGATGTATCAGATGGATTTTCTTTTTTAAGGATTTTTTTAAATGGCTTGACATGACAGGTCACTGACTGGATTTTGTGCGTTACCGACTCTGATTATCGCTTTCGCTATTATTAATAACAGAAAGGCATTTTTGAGAAGTGTTTTGATATTGTAAATATTTTTCTAAATCGCGACTTTACAAAAAATATTATAGATTGAACTAAGGAATTATCTACAATGACCGGGACCGACGAATCGTCTACAATGGTAAAGCCCACCATTAAGTATACCCAGGTTAGTAGAACAAGGTACATATCATTGATTTAAGCTTTATTTCGACGTGTGCTAATAATATACACAATATTTAGCGCAAACGATAGATAAGCTTATATGTAGTACATTTGTTCCTTATTTCATCAAAATCGAATTTCTGTGCCACGCGTGCACGATGATTATAATGAAGAGCGCTCACGTCAGATACAGATAACCGTCGATTACATGCAACGTACACATATTTGAGAGAACTTCTACATTTATTAAATTTCTCTAATTAAATGTATGTTTATATTGCAAATGGTTACAGTTGTTCATCAACAATGAATTTGTCGACTCTGTTTCGGGGAAAAGGTTTAGTACTTTTAACCCGACCAACGAGGAGCTCATTACCGAGGTTGGATACATACCAAATTTGATCCAAATACATCTTTCACTACTTACTGTGTACACATATGTTGTTACAAAATATCTGTGATAATTTGTTAGATTCTTCTTCTATTTGCTCTCTGGATTTGATTATTGGGAAAATTCGTTGTGAGAAAAGTAACCCTTAATAGAAATTTTTTGCGCGCATTTTTGCAACTATGGGCGGTTCTAAATTCTAGACTGGCCTTGTGGAACATCATTAGCTGTCAGAATAATACTATGTTGGATCGTATTGGTGGAAGAAGTGCTCGCCTGTGTGTCCTGTCATTATTACGTCAGGCGGTGTCCTTTGCAGTGTCATGGTTGAAGTAGAATATAGTCGTATCGGACGAAGAAACTTGTTTCTTCGCGCCGGGGGCAATAAAGCATTCTTTTGCAAACATCAGAAATCTTGATAGATCGAATAAATAAACAAAAAAAAATAAGCGAAAACTTTGGGCGGTATTTATCTTGCTAAACGCTACAGATATTTGCAGACGAAACTATATATCCGTATAGGAATGTAGAAGTACTGCACACAGCGTGGGTATTTTCTTCGTGGTCAGTGAGTACAAATTGTCGGTATAGCATGAGCATGGCAGGTGATTGCGTGTGTCTTTGGTGCTTATTGCAGGTCAGTGAGGCCGATGCCGCCGATGTCGATCGTGCCGTTGCGGCTGCGAAGGCCGCATTCAAACGCGGTAGCCCCTGGAGGTATAGTCGAATTCAATAATTGCAACTTGTCGAATGAATGAATGAACGAACACCAGGATGTATTTTCGTGTCTAAAATATTTGCAGTAGGTCAATGTGATATGTAGAAGATTGACATGCACATTATGCTAGCTTATATGTAACTTTGATCGCGCTACCAAGTGTTTTTAGCAAACACAGACTGGAGCAACATTCAATGATTTCCCTTTAATTCTAACAAAAATAATATTAGAATAGCACTTCACGTAGTACAATGAAGCGATCTCGTCTTGTTAATGACTTTCTTGCCTTTACTATGCGAATTAGAACAATGGATGCATCGCAACGCGGAGTTCTCCTCAACAAGCTTGCCGACCTAATCGCTCGTGATAAGGATTATTTGACTGTAAGTATTTTATTATACAGGCCTTTTGTTTATACAAGGCCTGACGAAATGTGTTATTAAAGAACTCGAAATAATAAATTTTGGTACCCATTCCGAGCATTTGTCTTACATTTTCAGAATTTGGAGGTACTCGATAACGGTAAGCCATATGCGGAGGCAGATTTCGATATGGACTGCGCAATTGCCACGTTTAGATACTATGCCGGTTGGAGTGACAAGATTCACGGAAAGACAATCCCTGCAGGTAAAAAAAGGGGTTTTGGACCTATTTTAGAGTGATTGTGTAGTATCTTGGCATGGATAAATTAAAATTTAGGTTTGTGCATAAGAATTCAAATAATTACGTTAAATCTTTAGAGACCAGATAAATGCTCTACACAAATTTCTGGATGTTGCAGATGGACTTGTTATGAGCATGACTCGTCTTGAGCCCATTGGTGTTTGTGGCCAAATTATTCCAGTAAGTACGAAAATCCCATCTCTTAACTTACATGTCTCGCGCAAACTCGTCATACATTCCATACGTGTACTTGTTAGTAACAAGTGTACACTGCGTCTTGCTTATAACGTGTTGCTATTTCCTGAACTGCAGTGGAACTACCCGGTCCTGATGGTTTCTTGGAAACTGGCACCGGCGCTCGCTAGTGGAAATTGTTGTGTCCTAAAGCCGGCTGAGCAGACACCCTTGACCGCCCTTTATATAGGGGCCCTCATTAAGGTACTATACTAGATATCCTTTAGATTTACTTTTCTCATCTGATTTCAAATTCCGGGTAATTTCATCCTGGAACGATAAAACGTCTACGATTTTACAGCATTTTTACAATAAACATAATTTTATAGGAGGCCGGTTTTCCTGCCGGAGTCGTCAACATAGTACCCGGATTCGGTCCTACTGCTGGTGCTGCAATTTCCCATCATAATGACATCGCTAAGGTAAAACGATACATCAACAGCCATCAGAGCACTCTTATATTTCTTATATTTTCTCAACGAGGTTGTTTTTCCTTGACGGTTCATACTTTTTTACTTATACGCGGTGCAACAGACTTATGTTTATTGCATCATTCTTAGGTTGCCTTTACGGGTTCTACTGTCGTTGGGCGACTGATTCAGAAGGCGTCTGGAGAATCAAATTTAAAAAGAGTGAGTATCATATACGAGTGCTAGCGATCACAACGGTACAATGGATGAAAAGAACGAACATCGTGTAATGCAACATCACTATATAATCTTGCACTAACGCATTGTGTATGTATATATATATATATATATATATATATATATACTATTGAATTATGGTTTAATGGTATCAATAGTTTAATCCAACTCATCCATAGCGACCAAAGCTAAATTTTAGTGTTTTTATTCGGTTTCATCAGGTAACGTTGGAGCTGGGTGGGAAAAGTCCTTTGGTAATTTTTGATGATGCCGATGTTGAAGACGCCGCCAACATTGCACACGCCGCTGTGTTTGCCAATATGGGGCAATGCTGTTGTGCAGGCACAAGGACCTTCGTTCAGGAAGGTCAGCTACATACATGAGCTACGAGATAGATGACAGATAGTTGTCTAGGCTCTATCTAGGCAGAATGTTCAAACTAATGGGCGGAAAAGTTTTCGGTAGAAGGCAATTCTGATAAGTTCATATCATGTACGATTACAGGTATCTACGATGCGTTTGTCAAGAAGGCTCAGGAACTAGCAGAGAAACGCAAAGTTGGCTCTCCGTTCGACAAAGACGTAGTTCAGGGCCCACAGGTATCGTCATTCATCTAATCCTGTTCCCAGTGTAGTATTATTAAGCATTATGCATTATGTAAGCTTATTATGCATTATGTACAAATTTTAGCGTCTACATATCTAAATGTTAAGCATCAGTATTATCTGATCTGCGGGTTGGCCGAGGTTTGCGTCATTAACTTTATCTTGCAGATCGATATCCGGAAGACTAAAAGGATCATGGCTCTAATCGAGAGTGGCAAACAGGAGGGCGCGCGTTGCGTCGCTGGAGGAGCTCGTCTCCCTGGCAAAGGCTTTTTCATTCAGCCAACAGTATTCGCAGATGTTGAAGACCATATGCGCATTGGTTAGTAACTAGTGAGCTTTGGGGTCAGTGCTGATTTTTCTTGTTTCTAATTCTCTTAAACTCTAAAGCGCAACTAGGCTTTGAGACACCCGAAAAATTTTGTAGCCGATTAACGAAGCAAGAGAAAGAGCAGCTATCGCAATACATGGAAGAAAGCGCAGAATTTCACTTTTGCCGTTGCTTGCATCACTACTTTTATTATTTAAGCTCGCGAAGAGATCTTTGGACCGGTTCAGCAGATCCTGAAGTTCTCGACAATGGAAGAGGTTTTGAGGCGCTGCAACGATACACAATATGGGTTAGGTTCCGGTGTGATCACCAAAAGCATTGATCGTGCTCTCACCTTTGCTCAGGTATATCGACTAAATTAAGACCGTTCCTTCACTTTATTCGCATTGCAGCTAATCAACATATTATAACGTAATCGCAAACACCATATCGTTTTCATAGAGAATTTGTCTCATTTTTAGGGTATCGAAGCTGGTTCCGTTTGGGTTAACTGCTATGATGCTACCATGGTTCAAACACCGTTCGGTGGTTTTAAGCAAAGCGGTCACGGACGTGAATTGTAAGCATGGCTTAATAATTTTTGTACCTTTATCGTATGCGTACACGTACATGCTTCGTCAATTAGCTGAAATCGAAATATTTGGTCAATTAGTTTCTGACAGGAAGATTTTTTTTGCAGAGGTTACGCCGGTATATACGAGTATCTAGAAATGAAGACGGTGAGTATTCGTTTTTGTGCAATTTCTTAGAATGCGTTTCTGTTACACAGAATGCTATTTTAAGCAAATGTAGATAATTTTTTCGAGTAGAATCTCGTAAAAGAGGAACGTTTGTTGACATGTAAAAGCGTTTTCTATATCTTTAGGTAACCATTAAAATCCCACAAAAGAATTGAAGTAACGGACTAGACGTGATCCTGGATGTGGTTTGTTCTTCGGATGTAAGGGAAAAACCGTGAGGCTGATAGCCTCGGCCAACATCAGAAGATATAGCGTACCTGAAAATTTCAATAATTTCTTGATAATAATTTTATAATTTACATATATCGTTTTCATTATAGATAGATAATAATCCTGAGTAGGTATCAAGTCGAGCTTGGCGTATCGTTACGAACTCCTTATTACGCTGTAAGTCAATATAGTCATTCCATTCCCATACTTGTTTTGCGGTTCATTTACCCATGTGATATTTGTGGCGTCTTATACAGCGAATAGGTCCCGTTCCTACGTCGGTACGCCGTTCCTACGGTACGTCTTATTGCGTACTGAAGGCCAGCAGCTTTACACAGCGTTGGCTTTCTTCTATGCAGCGATATGAAGGTCTCAAAATAATGATAAATTAGGAGCTTCTGTTACTGAAGTATCAATATGTTTACCATATGAGACATAATGGGTCATTTTCAAGTAAGTAGTTTGAGGCATCTATTTTTTGGTTCCCTTGTCACGCGTTTATCTAAAATAGCTTCTGGTATAGAAGTGACAGAAGTATGTGTATTCCCATCTTCCCCACCCCGAATCAGATGACGATAACGACAGTAATAACAATAACAACGGCTATGGTGGCTGGGAAGAAAGGGATCAAAATGATTTGATTTCTCTTCTTATAATGGTCGACTAACTTCCGTGAGTAGTGATTGGTACCGCCGTACATAGTCAGCTACTATTGTCCCTACACCGTTTGACCTTAAGCAGCAGAAGCCCGCGAGAAATAAACAACGGAGAGATGCAACCAGGTTGCAGTTCCGTTTAAGAAATTGCAACAGTAGGAAAAAGTGGCGAAAAACATAAGAGTTGAGTGAAAAAAACTGTCGTACGGTTGGACGGGGAGTGCGAAGCGGAGGAGGCGGCAGCGGCTAGAAGGCTAAAAAGTTGCAAAAAAATTGGGTCCCTCAGTCGATGGCACCACTTCGCGAGAGGTCCTTGCAAGTCTTAAGCCTGGACTGGCCGTCTACCCTGCATGATGATAGCATCTAGGTAAGAGAGAAAGTGGTGATGTCTGAGACAGACTGGGAGATTGATGAAGAGCTAGAGTATGTTAAGAGAAACAACGCTTTACCCACCTATATGTTGCCGTGTATTTAGGTGGCTGCTATGAAGGCTGATATAAAGGCGTGGAACGCGGAAGTAGCGGCGTCTGACACACACCGCAACACTTCAGAACTTCGCCACTGAGTGTTGCTCCGATAGCGCTGCGCTGCGGCGGTCGCGTTGTTGATCGTCTCGTCTCAATCGATGTTGCTCAATCGTTACTGTTGCTGATAGTAGTGTTGGCCTGAAGCAGAAGGAGCATCCGAACAAACGGCGACCCACAGAAAGAATGCAGGGGGTTCGAGACATGAGAATGGGGACGGAGCAAGTTCTATTGAAGGCTGCTGGAGCGACGGCGGCACGAGTCTAGTAGTGCACGACGCATGAGAACTGTCTACAATACAGAACTCGCACGAATACTGATACTGCTACTGGGCCAGCAGACTTATCGGGTGCACCGAGTGCGCTGAGATCACTGCAGCCTTCGGTACCGCCGTCCTCGTCGCCGCGTCGATCCTTGCGGGTGGCTGGTGCATTGTGTATTTAGAGGACTACTTGAGCAGCTATCGCTTTTAAAGACAAAGTTGTGGATTGAGATTTTTATGTGCAAAACAACCAACAAGGGCTGATGCAGATCGACACACAGGCTAGGACTAACGCTGACACTAACCGAGAGAAGGAGAAAGACAAGCTGATACGTTCCTGTAATCACTTTCTGTAGCGGAACAGATGCATGTGAAGGTAGAGGGAACACGTTAGTGTCGAGTAGTCGTGTGTTCCTCTTAAAGATACTATTATTAGCAGTGGCAGTTGGCGTAGCTTTTCATATATGTGAATGTGTGGGTGAACGGGTGAATGGGTGTGTCATTGAGTGGATTGGGGAGAGTCAATGGAAAGGCGACAGCCTCGTTAGTAGTAGGTAGGCGGATCATCACCGACAGGGAACGGCCTGCTTTGACCCGCAGACTGAGGCCCTCCCTTAAGTGCTACCGAAGGTTACGACGGCTAAGAGAACCCGGAACTTGAACGACGACGATAACAACAACAATCACGACAACAGCAGCAGCAGCTTTAAGATCGTTAACGGGCGTAAAGCGACTCCTTCATATTCTCGTTTAATGGCATTAGATTAATATTAACATCAGAAGTTCCTGCCACAAGTTTTCTCCTCCTGGTGTTATAGTTGTTGACCATCAAGAGGCACTATCAAGGTACTCATAGGCAGTGTCTATGTCGTCGCCAGAACTGACAAGAAACAAACACTGCACAGTTCGCATCCGCCTCGTCGTTGATCCGCCGTGGTATTTAATCACGGCAAAAACAAAATAAAAACTCATGAGAACTTGATTTCATATCGCTATATATTGACTAGCAGTGTTGTGTATGTGTATATATAGGTATATATATGAAAACCGTTGTTCTTCGCGCGTATTTTGTATACATTTATTTCGAAATCGAAGTGTTATTGTGTGTATTGTGTATACTATATAATGCAGTGAGTCACGCATTAGGCTTCAGCAGCCTAGGTGTTGGTGTATATCCTAGTGTAATCGCTCTACATGGAGACCAATTGTCACAGGTGAGTTGGGAACGTTTGGGCAGGTTTTGGACACCGGTAGTTCGTAGCTTACTGCATTGTCATCGTGGTCTATCGTCGGTGGCCCGTGGCATTGTGGTAAGTATACAAGTGCGCATAGATGTATTGTACGACAGTAAGCTCCTGAAACGATAACGGACGATCGGACAATGCTGAAGTGGTTTAGGCTGGGAGTATGGTGTTATGCTTTGCGGTAAAAAGTAGTCCAGAAAGATTCTGACATAGTTGTCTAGCTAGCCACCAAATCCCCTCCCTTCGTCCCGACGAAACTTTCGTTTGGCACCTGTTTGGCGGACCAGCAGCTGTGAAACCCCGATGAACAACAGTGGCCAGTCGAGACAAAAAGCTGGCCGATTGTTGCACATACCTTTTACTGTATTGCTCATGTATGCATTGCGCAATTTGTAGCACGTAAACGCCAGAGTAAGCTAATTGATATCAACGACCTTAGGGTAGAAACGGACGCTTAGGAACTCATGGGTCAGTAGAAGTTCTTTTTATTGATGGTATAGAGCTTGTCGAATGGGAGTTCTTTAACCTGAATAATTTCTAAAAGGTACTTGCATCTAGTTACAATTTGTGGCAAAAATCTAGCTATAAGACGTAGTTTTTTTGATATAGTAAAGCTTTGGGAGTAGTAGTTGGCTGGCTGCTATATTAAATGTGAATTATGCAAGTCTACGGAGTAGAACCTTGAGAATAAATAGCCGAGAAAACAATTCGAAAACAATTCTTGAAACGAAGTATGTACCCCAACGAGACCAATATTAATTAATCGCTTCAACCTGAAACGAAAAAATATTTGGCAAATATTACTTTGTGAAAGGGAGAACCTGTTGTAACTGAAGGAGCAGGGACATCTGTACATAGAAAAAAATACATTTTTCTTCACGTCTATTCAAATTAGTTGGCTGATACTCATTAGTAATCATAAAGAACGAACTTTGATTGATCTCGTTTGATTTTTCAACTTTATATATATATATATAAACTTATCGTTAGTGCCATGTATTTAAAAATATTTTTACGGGACTATAATAACGTTTTAGTTGCTGCGGGTCGTAACGTGATTTCTTTGGGCACAATCAAATATTTGGTGGCTGATTTCGAGAAATAGTCAATTTCTAGCTAGATTGTCGGTAACTACTCCAAAACTACTTGAGACGTCGCCCGTTAACACGCGTAATACAGAGGGTATTGAGTACTCCCGCAATAGGAGTAAGCAGGTTAGTTATTATAGCTTATCATAGTTATAGCAAACTGATTCAATAGATATTGTTGAGATGTTGCTGTTGTGCCGACTCGAATGTAAGAGCTCCGGATCAATTGATTCGATTATATGGACCCATTACGAAACCACTTTATTGTCTGGCCTAGGAAATGTTTTTTAAAGACTAATGATTAGCATCGTGTAAAGACCTCATCTAGGTTTTTCTGAATTATCTGTAAAGGCAGTCCCTTTGTCTAAGGCAGTCTTAAGCTGTGAATACCCGAGAGTTAGTTTGTTATGATGAACGGTCGCTATTTGCCTCGATTTTCGTGACATCACAGGCAACCTGACTAAAAAATTGACTGCTCTATGGCTTCTGCGATCTGAAGAACTGTATAAACCGAAAATGTGACATGATTACTCTTTACGACTAAGCTCGCTTTAGCATCCTGCCAGTGCGATGGGCATATCGGTAACAGCAAACAAAAAAGAGCAGAGCTTCCCGCACATAGCCCTAGGCCTCCGGACATAACAAAAATGAATTGAGCAATATATGAGTATTCCTCGCGCTATTACCGTACTCTCCGAAATTGTATCTGCCAGAAAGTTATAGAAAAACTTTCAACTTTAACAGTATCATTAGTACCGGTAATTCATCGTTTCGTTAGGACAGGTGCTTTATTTCTAAATTTGATTTTCTCAAGCACCGGAATTTTGCATGGGTGCCGCCATTTTAGCGATCGATTCGTGATTTATTTTATGAAGTTGATAATGCAGTTATAAAAAACGTTCTCATTACGTAGCCTTATACGTATGTAATTCCACATTGAACTGACGCAAGTATAGTAGCGTACTATGTTGCTATTCAGTCCTAATTTCACTTTCGAAATTGCATACCAGCATCAAATTTGTCCTCGATAGACAGAGGCAGAGCGCAATTGTCGTGACTCTAGTACTACTGATTTGCATAATTCCCACATGCACACCCAGAATTGCTTTGTCATGCAGTGTACAAGCTCATCTACGAAATCACCTTACATCGGCGATAATGTTGACGCCGGTGCCCCGGGCGCGACCTTCTCAATCACCGTGACTAAGCAGATAACATTAGATCAATCAAAATGATTGAAAAACTATTATAGCCGTTGCGTATGCAAATGTTGATATATTTAAAGCCGTAGCGATTTTATACGAAAGCAAAGAGTTCTCTTGTCAAGGAAATGACAAGGAATTTTGTGATTTTTAATTGAGTACGGTAATTTATTTGTAGAAATGTCTGCCGTCAACGTCCGATACACATGCGGACTGACTGTATTGCTTTCAAAGTGAGATCTAGGAGCATGACCCATTGAAAGCCTGTGGGAAAGGCAGAGACTACTGAAACGTTCGCTATGGGCTGCTTGAAAAAAATCTCTGATCAGTGGCAATATTTATTAAATTTCCGATTTCTTGTCCTATTCAACTCATTTAAATTTAGTTTATTTATTACTTATTTTATACTCTTTATTTTATCTATATTATATTACTGACAGTATTATATTATTACTATTATAAGTTAGTTCTCTAACAGCGAAACCTTTAGAGGTCTCCGATAGAAAAATTCCGATCTGTACCACCTGCAGTTGTTTATACACCTGTGCTAAGTTACATAATTAACGTTCTTGTCTATCAAATTTGTAAGTTGAGTTAATAATAATAATGATACATGGATTTTGTCGTATGCCGTTTTCTCTGCAATTTTCTACGAATTATTGCATAAAAGCCTACTAACGGGTTAATTTTCAAATTGCATGCGGAAGGCAAAGGCATCTACGAAGCTCGCAATGAAACATCTTTCTAGATTTTTCGTTTTTAATTTATTCTTTATTAGCATTATCATTGGTATTCAGCCTGTAGTATTCAGCAAGTGTGTATGGCTACACGTTGCCTTAATAAATGTGAGAGAAGCATGCGTTCGTATCAATCAAGCGTTGCTTTCGGTTGCATTCTGACTAGCGTAATAGAGAGATTCAAGTTATGGTCTCGTAGGCTACAGAAACTGGACATATTATTTTTTCTTTCGATATGTAGTGATGAAAGTGTCTTTATCTTTTTAACTAGAATCATAGAGAATAGGCAAAAAAATTATTTTCTCTGCGAGTAATCTATAAGAAGCCGTCACATACGCTTATGAAACAAGTCGATGACATTAGCCAAACGCGTTGGAAATTTGCAGCCAGCCAGCCAGCCAACTTCGCTTGTACACTGGAAAGTGTTAGTATAGTTACATATACTTCAATGAATCAAACTGACTTTATCCTCCGCACGTCTCAGCCTAGGAGTAGAGTTCTCCTTCTTATCTGACTAACGTTGTTTTTGCCACTTTGATTTTACTTCTTTGTCGTCAGCGACAACCGCAAACTTCACGATTCATTCCCGTTCATTGATGGCGTTTCCGCCGGCAGAAATCGTACCAGTCGGTTGCACCTCGAGATACTTCCAACGCGGGTCGACTCCACTCTGCTCCAGATGATTATCATTCCGCGCGCTCTCAGGCATTTTTGTGCTGATCTCTGTCTTGGCGAAGATTTGTTTCGGATCTAAGTGATTTTTCTACTCCCCTTCGTTCGCTCGCCGCATCAACAGACGCCCCATTACCTACTTTCTTTCTCTCCTCGGCAATCTCTACGGACCAAGGAACTTCTTCGGGGACGAATGCAACTGTAAGGAGTAAATCGAGTGATTTTTCGTTCTCGACCCATGCTGGCCAGCCGCCGCCTATCGCCCTAACTCTAGCCAAACACAGACAGGCTGGCGCCAGCCCACCTGGGCTACCGGTTCGTACCGTACCGACGGCTGTGGAATCCAGGATAGATATACCGCGGCTGGCTGAAGCGGCTGTCCAAAGCTTGCCGTTACTGTACATCTACGGTGACATTACAACTATCAGCAACAGTCGTAGTTATAGTAGTACTTGTATCAAGGCGAAAAACGCAGATCACTCAAACCCCGATCAAAGTAGGCCGGGGCAGAGACTAAAATAGGCCGATAACTTGTCCTTTGGAGCCCTAGTTGCTAGCCCCTTATCGAGGGGTTAGTCCACACGATATGCTTTCTGTTGTGTTCCTATAGGGCAGCCATTGTATGTATGTCTCCACGCGAAGCGATTTCATAGCCGAAGTTGATATCGATGAATAGCCTCATCGGATGGGTCGCTGCCCCCCGCTGCCTCGACGGACAACGATTGCGTTAGATCTGCATCGTTCCGGCGGGTAAACGAAGGACAGACTATGCTCGGGGGCGATTCGGGACGCAGGGGCAAAGTAGCACAATACAAAGCGGCTATGAAATTCGTATGTGAAGTAGGATAACGCCAGCCACCATTGTGACATAGCGGTAGACTTAAAGAAGAGAACACAGGAAAGATAGATGGACAAAAAGAAAAGACGAATGGATAAGAGCTTTTTTCTGAATGGGCGTAAACACTCGTGTTTATTTCTCGTATCAAACATAGTAGTTATAGTGGCGTAGTAAAATCACATGGAAGCTCTGTGACGCTGACATAGACTAACGTACGTACTAGAATGCACGAACGAATAGTGCGACTGAGCGCGATTTAAGCGGGCTGCTGATTTCAACGGTGACACCATTGCTGCTGGTAGTCGGCGCAGCCTGGTGGGGCAGACATACAGGACTATAAGTCATCGATAAGCATTAGCTAGTGTATGTAAATGAGCGTCTGAGATGTTTTATTAGAATAGTATTATGCAGAGAACAAGAATTCAATTGAGAAAACAACCCTTTGTTCTCTCTGACAATTTTCCTTCATCTCTAATAGAAGTCGTTTAGGTTATACTATGCACGTAAGTGTATGAATTATATATTCAATTGATTTACACCTTTACTAATACCAACGAGAATGTATGGCACATGAAAAACGTATTGTGTAATATAGATTAATTAGCAAAGAATGCAGATAATTACCTACACATTCTCCACACATATCCATTGTTTATACATTCGGTTGACTCAATGGTTTCGCGAGCTAGAATAAATTTGCTACGAAGATGATTGACTGTAAATTCGAAATTATGACTTGTTATATTTGTAAACTTCGCAGATTTGTCGTTGGGATAGGAAAGTGGCTCTGTACAATTGAAGCTATACATCTCTATTTTTTATTATAAAACAATGCGAGCAGCGCGAACTAGTTGACAAAAGCGTTTGTTAAAATGCAATATTTTAAATGCTAAGAATTGATGACATGTTGTTCTGTAGATACGGTGTACGATAGCGCCTCAATATCATTGTACCTAGCCAACATTAGAAGCTCCACTTCTTAACATGTTTTTACTGCAAAATTGCATAGCCATCGCACGCTAACGAATGAACGAAGCAGTCACCTATAACATGTCGAAGGATTTTCTGTGAGCTTCAAATGGATCTTTCAGTCGTCTTCATATACTAGTATTCCGATTTCTTGGGATACATTTTTTTGTGCCAGTGCAGAAATGACGCGTGTAACAAAAAAGCAGTACGTCTTAAAAGACATCAGAGAGTATAGATTATAAAATACTCAAAACAACAATGTCGTAAGCTGAAACCTACCGTAAGAGGTACGCACTAAAAACTCTGATATTCTGGCAGTTAGTCAGCTCTTAATTGTAATGTAATTAAATGTATATATTATTTTCTACATTAATCTGATCTAGGGCAGACGGAGTCAAAAGGACACAATAAATCCTAGATTTAGTCGGCGTTCTCCGAAATCTAAAAACGTTTTATCTGTCGTGGATCTGAAAACTTTGGTACAATTAATACAAGGCGGCTGTTAAAAGTTAAGCAGACCCTTAGAACTCAGCTAGTTTTTTTCATAGATTTATAATTATGCGATTTTCATAATTGTAAATCGTTTAGAAAATGTAAGCGTGCGGAGTCCTAGTGCGCCGCATCGTTGTCACTTTTGATTTTATTTTCACCTAGAGGTACTCGTGACCTACAAACATACATTTGCGAATCGAAGCAAGAAAAAAAGCTGCTGTTCGATTGTGCTTACCGTCAACTTAGTGCTTCTTCCGGCCAGGTGTATTGTTCAAGAAGTAAGTCCTCGATTGGATAGCCTGCGACTCTACTGCACCACATTGTATCGATGGTTCTGTAAGTAACGACTGTTCTATTTGTAGAAGATATACCCTGGCCTAACTGGAGCATTGTCAGCGAGTATGGTGATACTCTACTGTTCAGATGATGGTTTTGTTATAGTAACCGGTACGGTTTAGTACAACGAAGCCGAAAAACGAATGCGAATGAAAGAGAAGAAGATATAGGTGTGTATCTAAGAAGTCAAGTAGATTGAACAAATGGGCGAGTGTTCATTTGTAGGCGCATTTATAACTATATTTCTATAGGTGTACGATGGAGCGGTGCACTGACTCGATCCTGGAGTGGCCATAGCGCCACGACTACCGAAAGTAACATTAATCGAACAGCGCTACCAGCTATTTAGTCGAAATTATAAGGCCTCCTTAACAAGCACCGGTTTCCTTCTGCCTGATCGAAATAACAGGATCTTTGAAATGCCAAAGCAACAACTTTAGATAGGGTTGGCGTTCGATAAAGATATAGTAAGTAGGTGAATTCAGTTGATTTAGAACTATGGTATAACAAATTGAGGTCACAGCGGTATGAAGGTGGTCTTCTCGGAAGTGTTTGTGCGGTGCTCCCAGCGATGTATCAACAATAACCGACGATCACGAATACCCGAAGACTGGTATTGACGCCGCGTGGTAATGGTGTCTATAAAACGCCAATATAAAAGTTTTCCGGCCTTTGGTTCGTGGTAACGTAGACGAAATAGAAAAATTTTATATTACGTCCACACGTGGCTTTATTCAAAATTATCACGAAATGAAAACGAATGGATCAATGAACATCGGTCGAGCGGATCGTTGAGGTACCGTGAATACGAATTAACTGGCTTCACCTATATGAAATGAAAGCCAAATTGAACTCAGTTGATGCACGGTAAAAAAAGAATGTTGGAGTATTAGAACACACCGATTCGATATACAATAACGTGATTAGCAGTGTACAACATCATGGGTCCTGTATGTAATCTGAATTGACTGATTTTCGTTTATATGGTTTCCTTATGTTTCTTTCCTCTGGAAAGACCCTTAGCTGGAAAATTGAAAAGGGTCCGCTCCATATTTCAGAAATTACCATATCCCGAGCCTATACCTACATCGCTGACAGTATTTTTAATTGAAATTTGCCTCAGTCATCTGCGTAGGCCAAGTCATCGGCACGTACCCCACTTAAGCTTGAAAGCTATTGCGATATCACTATTGTTAGTCATCTAATTTATGCCTTAATTATTCGTCAGGTTAGGAGACCAAGAAGTGACCATTAGAAAAGCCTAGTATTGTATTTGATTTTTTAATCAATTTTGCCATATATTGTTGGACCATCTTATTTACTATGTTATGTAAATTTACTATGTATGTGTAGATTATGTAGAATAATTGTATTTTTGAGTAAATTAACTTCTCCCCGAATCAGCTACAACCGAGACACAGAACGCGTTTCCGTTTTCCACAGCGCTGCTTTTGCCGGCTTTTTATTTTATTATTTATTATTAATAGGAAGGCATTTTTGGATGTCGCTATGCGCAAAGCAACGACAATGCTAAGCCCAATGGGTCCACGCCTAATGCTTGTCCGACCATTTCAACCAAATACAGTTCGATACATGTAGGTCATAGCTTCGAAACTCTAACGATGCCAAAACATCGTCTGCTAAGTTAATTGACAGAAACGACAAACATTTTGGCCGTAGCGATTCTGTTGGAAAAATAAAAGAAAGCCATATAATCTATAAATTATGAATCGCTCATTGAAATAAGAACATAACGAACTAATTACCTGTAAAATGAAAATAAAAGTACATTACCCACAAATCTTTAAGGTAGTCGAAATTTTCTGCGATCCTTGTCGGTTTCAAGTAGAAGACTGCAACATATCAAGAAGCCATAAATACCAATTAATAAATGCACATAGTACTGATTGCTTTTTTCTCTGTTAGTTCTTAAATTAGCGTGGATGTGTGCCCTGAATAAATATATGGTAATCCCGGGTGGTTTTTAATATGCTCGTTTAATCGCCAGCTGACGAATCAGGCATCACTGATCGTATAGGACAAGAGTCGTCGGTATTTCGGGAAAAACATGTAACACTTTGTTCTTATGTTTATTATAGTAAAACGCTGAGCCTTACAAATAGCTTACCATATCTCAAGATCGGATAGGCGATCCGGTAATCGTCAAATCGATTTTTTTGAATTTTTATTTTGCATTATATCCACAATATCTTATATTTAAACAAATCGACATTTTTACATTTTCAATAAATGTCGAAAGTCCCGAGAAGTCGAGTAATTGCACCAGACACACGATTCTGTTTATAAAACCTTTATAAAAGGTCTTTGTAATGAGAGAAATGATGCAGTGCTACCCTTGGGATTCAGTTGCTCCAGCTGTTATGAAATAGAAAAACTATCGTTATTAGAGCTTTGATGGTAACAGTTATATATCGATATTGTGCCCGAGTGTGTCACATTGGTCGCCGTTTTTAGGGTGTAGCGATTAAAAAACTCACATAAACATGTGAGTCAAATTTCGTTGTTTCTACTAAGACTATTTATACTGTGATTCCTTGACATTTATGTTTAAAACTAGCGAAAAATGGAGCAACTAGCTTTTACAATTCGAAAAAAAGCTTTCGACCGTACCGAAGATGCACGTACTCATGTTGCACTATTCCTTACTTTTCAGACATACCTACATTGTCGTTTTCTGTTGATAAAGGCATTTATTGGAGTTAGATCTTCTTGAAGAAGTGAGTTTAATGAATATAGACGCACATATGGACCGTTTGATATCACCTCCCCTCATTTTCTTAAAATTGAGTCCTAAATGTCGCATAATTCACTTATTATCGCATATTATTTTTTTAGATGTTAGAAACGTTTAAAAAGTGTTTTGAATGAAATAATCTTATTATTATAACAATTATTATAACAATTTCTATAATTTTACGATGCTGGCGTCTAGCATGTTGATAAACCCGCATAATTGTAGTTTAGTTAGGAAGGGTGTAGTGAAGTGCCATTATTAAATAAGTGTTATTTGTAAAATTAGGAAATGGTTAGTGCGAGACGTTTCTGCCTCGAAGTACTTCGTTCTTTAAAGATAGAAAATTATCCCAGGTTTTCGTACGAGTGGTGTAATGATGAGGTGTAAGGCGATGATAGATTAATAGCTAATTCAGTGGGAGCAACAAGAGGTAAGTTGACGGCAAGACAAGACGGAGGTTCTTAGGTCAACAAGATAGGTAAACTACAGTAGCTGTACCTGTTTTGTTATTTTACTTGTTAAATTGCTATAGCCATGCAATGAGGACAGCTAGTTAACATATTAAAAATTTAGCTCTTAATATCTAATTTTTCCGCCAGCTGAGATTAAAATGTCGGACAAAATCTGTTAGGTAACAGGCGAGCAGAAACAGAGCTCCGGTTCGCTTTATCGATTAGCTATGTAAATGGTAAAAAGGTAAACGTAATGATCCAATTTTGAAAAAGCCTCGTGGAAACCACTTAAACTATACAAACATTTCATATATGGCGGACATCATGACTCTAATTTAGGTGTCTACATGCCGGAATATCCTTAACTTGCCAATCCTACAGCGTGATTTCGTGATACAAGCGGACTACTTTTCTTCTAACTACTCCTAAGTGAATTAATAAACACAAATCTAAATAGAATAATTTACTCATAACATTCATAGCCAAAATCACAAATGACAGGAGTAATCGCCGACAGATTATCGGCATTTGGTAGTTAATGACCCGTTTTCAGGGTTATGCAACAGCTCCAAGAAGTGTCTACTTCTGCTCCTGACAGTGTAGAACTTGGATACTTACTGTTCAGTGTAAGCCACCAAATTTCGCCGTGCTGTATGGTGGCACTTGAAGCCGCGTAATTTTGAATTAACAAACTTACGTAGCCAAAGGATTGGAATCACTCGAAACTTATCTCTGCTATGCGCAATTGTGGGAGCTTCATTTAGAAGTGACATTACCTCAGTTGATAGCACAACTAATTATCGTCGAGTGGCGAGTTTGTTGCCTACTATTTTTACTGCTAACAAAAAAAAAGCACGAGCTTCAGCTACAAGAAGATAGCTGTGTTCTAGGGTGGTATCTATAACGGTAAATGACACACAACATTAATTAATGACTTCGGTGCCGAGCGTAGTTCGTCGCAGAAAATGTGGCGCATGCATCAAGTTATTTAGAGCAGGACCCGCACGTTCAGTTCGAATCTGATTGTTGATAATTGCAAACTAAAACTGTCTATTATGTGACCCATAACCCATAAAATAGGTATATTTATTAAAGGACGTCTCTTTGTACATAAGTGATAAAATACATAAGCGTTAAAATAATATCAATAATAAAGACAGTGTATATATATGTACACAGTAAATAATTAGATCTCTAGTAATTAAACCTAATATATAGCTGTTTCGAGATTGGGTTGATCAATAAAAAAAAGATTCGAGAAATACGTCTCGAAACTTAAAATATGGGTCATCCGAGCACTCGTGTAATATTTGCGACCTATTTTTTTGTCGTATAGCTTCTATCGTGTTGCTTGAATTGATCGGGTTATTGTAGCCTCGTTTAAGCTAATTATATAGCTATTCTGCTGAAGTCTAGGAAATCGGATATTCGCTCAATCTACCGATACAAGTTCCAATCGTAGAGAATTCGTACGAATCTATCCCTTCGAGTTAAGGTCAAATGAGCCTCCATGAAAAAGCCGATAATGGCTACCCTTAACGAGAAGTCGAAAAAGATGAGAAAAAAAAAAGAGAAAAACTGAATTATTTGTGAGAATCAGATCACCAAAACTGAAGAAGCTGGAGTAGGAAGCCCATTTTCAAAAAACCTTTCTTTAGTCGACCAGACCTTATTCGAATTATTATTTTTAGCCAACTTTATTCAGGATTACAGGGTCATGCAGAGGACTGCAGGCCACCTTTGCTCAAATGATCGTCACTTTCCTGCCCTAATGTTTGATAGAAATTTAATAAACAAAATAACAGACGCCTAATATAACTGTGTACACATACTGTAATTGCAAACAACAGGTGTCCGTCTATAGAAAAAAAAAACCTAAAAATCGGTCGAAAATATCCTTTGAAAATATAGCGGCAGCGTAGTTAAACACAAGATACCATACGTTATCTTGGTGAAAAAAAGTTACTCATAGTGGATTGAAGTCGAAACCGTTTTAAAACAGCCACTTTACGAAATTTCCATAGTCGTTTGTATAAATTAAATATGTTCGGCCTATCTATGCATTATCTGCTTATAGGTTGAGAGATTTAAGACTTCAATTGGCCGTATGTATTGTGTTCTTACACGAAAGATCTCGCCTTGAAAGAACATCTTCCTTCGATTTCTTCAAGAAACTGCATTAGATTGTACTGCGCACATCTATTGTTGGTGTTTTGGAACTTAAATTGAATTAGTTATTACTTTGGGTAATGACAAAAGTAATCTATTTCCGTTTCACTTTATAGATGCCGTTGCGTATTTTGGCGCGAGTTTGATTGCTTTTGATTTTGAATTGAAATTAATTGAAATTCCGGAAACCAGTAGGTTGGTTTAACTTCTAACTTTACTATGAGCTGACCAGTACACATTTTATTCCTTTTAATAAACACTCAGGTTTAACGCAAGCAAAAAATAAAAGATAACAAACATCATGTCTAATCAGCAAAATGTAAAGGTATATAGTTATCTAAGAGTTAAATATTAGTTATTATTTATCGTTTATCGTATTAGTTATCGTTAGGTATTTACTTGACCACCGCTCATCGCTACATCGTCAAATATGATAAGTTAATAGTACTCGATTCACTCATGAGTGAGCTTGCATGTTGTAGGCAGGTACATACTGCAGCCTTTGTATAGACATATATAAATTTTCCTAATGCATGCATGGCCCTGATCGGATATTTGAGAGATTCAACAAGCCACTGCCTAGGTATGAGATTTCTCGTTGATTGCTTGTTCGATTAAGGTACATGTAAATTAATAACTGCAAATTATGTACTACCCCTTTTATTCACAATAAAGGATTCGCATATAGCGTGTATCTATCGTCGATAGGGTATTTATGTGACCGTTTGGTTGATCGCCCAGCCTGTTCTTTACTGTTGACCGAGAGAACGCTGTGACAGAGAAACAGATCTCCAGCAAAGACGACATGGACCCTAAAGGTCCGGCGTCATAGAATTTTGCCGAAGACATCGTACACCTGGCCGGCCGGCCCGCCGGCCGGCCAGTATTTCCTTCGTCGCTAACTTGGCTGATTGGTGCAGCGTCGAACTTGACGGATGTAAGCCTATACAATGAAATCTAAACTCTGAAGATCATTGTTTTGCCTCTGAAGACGACTAGAGTTTGCATGATATAAGAACGCGGATTTTGATGAAGCATATGGAGGTACTGCAGCCACCTAAAAAAGCCACGAAAGTGCGGGCAATATGAAATTAATTCCGGCAATAATAGTTATATATTTTATTCAAGTTTGGGTAGGTAAAGTTAAGGTAAGCAATAACATCATTATTATTTTCCTTAAGTTACTCCTTCCGTTACGTATGAGCTGCACTTAATCGAGTTCGCTCAAACCCTTAGTGTATTAATTTAAACAACTGTAACTATATATATATATATATATATATATATATATAGGTACAGTTGTGTATACATATATGTGTGTGTGTGATATTCAATTTTGCTACATGTCGCTAGCGCTCGACGCACACATACGTGTACTCTTCGATAAGAAGGGTACCGCTAATGACCATCATGTTCAGCCTCGAACTTCCGGTACGTTCGCCACTGCTCGATGGCCGAGACGGGTAGAGACTCTTGATAGTTCTCGGCACTACTACTGCAACTCAATATCCAGTTGGTACGAGCTGCCCAGAGTAAAATTTAACGCAACGGGCATGTTCGCTAATGCTAGCGCTTACACAGTCGGACCGGACCAAACGACACGGTTGGTCCGCAGACGGTCGACCCATAATTTCTGTGCGCTGCAGAAATGCGTCATTCGTTTGAAGTACGCATAGAGCCCCGTCTGCGCGGCGCTGTTGTCGTTGGCCGCAGTAGAGGGTCGGCGATCAGTCTGAATGCAGAAATGATCCTGCTTGCCGGTCGACGAGCGCAATCGGGAGCGCTTCAGAAGCAGGTAGCGGAGGGCAGAGAGTTCCGATGGATCCTTCTCGTTTTAGTTTAGCCCGGATGGTTTCGTAGTCGGTCCCTACTGCCGCCGGACCAGGGTAGGGGCACTCCAGATGGCCGACAACCCAACCTAACCTAACTCTACCCAAGGTGTGCATTGTCATCGAGGCACAATGCATCGTAGAGCAGCAGCGGCTATAATGACGACAGTAACAGTAGTACAGGTTTGCCTAAATCAGAAAGGTCTTGATATGGCGAAGTGAAGCTATGTATAGGAAATAGGTCTTTACAGAGCAAAGGGATCAGCGCAGCGGGACGGACCTTCTCGCGTTGGCCGTCTATAAGATTTGCTGCTTGACGATCTCGCGACAACAACAGCAGCAGCACAAACAGCAACAGGAGGCATAATAATTCAAAAAAGCTCCGAATAAAAGATCGACTTAGTTAACGACTTAGTGGTTAAAAGTTACATTTTACATTCACTGAAAAACTGTAAAAAGTAAAAGCTTTTAAGACACAATGGAAACAGTGCCGTATGCGGAATATAAAAGCATGTCGTACTGAGGTTATCATTAAAAACTGATCTTCTGGTCAACGATTACCGGTAAGCTATCATGTTCGCATATCCATGCGTCGTCTTACGCACGGCCTTCTCGTGGACTTGCGCTATATTATTACCTAAGAAATATGCATATTAAGTTATAAAATACTGTGGCGCAGATAAGTTGTCCTACTTTTAGCCTAATGTATTATCGTTTTTGAAATCTTGTAACACTTAATGGGCTTCAAATAACAATCTTTTTTTATTGACATAAGCGTTTTATTTTCATTCAAGACTGTTTATATGGGACAGATGTTAATAAATTTCTACTGAATTCGGGATAGTCGGAATGAGATTTTGAGATAGTCGGAACCGAGTCTTTTTCCCACCTGAAAGAAGGCTCAACGGCAACACTGGATGTAAAACCTTTTAGCTTTGCGTACTTTTTAGCTTGCGATACGCTGGTCACGAGATTCCAGCTCCGTTAAGTACGATAATTCTAAATAGCTTTCCCACCTTTTAGCAGTTATGATTATTAAATACAAGCTTTTTGAGAATAAGTCAACCTGAGCGATTAGATAATGCTACTTTAGTTGTCATTTTATATACGGCTTCTGCACGGAACTTTCGTGAAGACGATAGCCGATAAGTTGGTGTAGGTAAAAGAGAAATATTTTTTTCTTAATTTCCTAAGTTAACCTTGAAGCTTCCATCACTAAGCATTCGTCATTTGAACGTCGAAGTTATTCAATCTATTCGAATTTCGGACAATTTATAGGGGGTGTTAGTTAATTCAGTAGTGAATTTTTGTTCAGTTAAACAGGCTAAACCGTGAGCAACGGCACAGTTGACAAACCGAATATTGTTTCTCGTCAAAAAAAGCTTTTCACATTTATGGATTCATCTCCTCCGCATGTGATTCTCGACACCCGCGGCGCCCGATGGATGTTGTCATAGAAAAATACCAGGTTTCGCAAACAAAATAGCCGACTGACAACCTTCTCTTTGTGGTCCGGAGACAGCCTTCAATCATAGCGATGACAACACGTTGCCTCGTCACTCTCCGGGAGTTCTCCTATCGAAACACTGACACGCTGCAGGGGAGTATATGCAAGCGTCTTGCACTGCCGGTCAAGCGGGCTGCACAGACAACATCAGGAATTGCTGGTCGCCAGAACGTCGCTCGTCTTTATACTTGCATTCTACTTAAACCGGAGAAGCTTAAATTTGCGATAGGACGGTGAAGTCATAAAGACATCGCGTTACGAAGAGGTGTTCACACTGATAAGCTTCATACCCGCCAACTATTGATGGTGAGCTATACTGGCCGCATTTAGTGCCAAGCTGCGCTTTGATTGGCCACTGGCTACCTGTTCAACAAAATATATCATAAAACAGAGACGAGCTGTGAAGTGTTACTGTGGTTGTAGTAAAGCTGCAGTCATCGCTATACAAGCTCACGCAATTTTTTAATGGCCAACAAAGTTACGCAGGCGGCTATAGGGATAATACCTAACGTGTCGAGGACTGCAGTTCGTTTTAAGTTCTTTCAAGATACTACCCAGCACCCTAGAATGCTGTTTCTCTCTAAACACTTCGCATGCTCTGTCTACCTTATAATAACTATATTAATATCTAATAACACTTAAGCACAATAGGCTTGCACGATGTCTAGAACGATTCGTAGAAACAAACGTGTATCAAGCAAGAATGATACTTTCGGTTTCACTTGAGACCTTTCGATAACGCTTTTTCCTTTGTACACCTAAGTACTAATCTTTCCTATAAATGTGCTTTGGCGCTTATGTACTGGAGAGCGTATCAGTGTGCATTTGCAAAGCAATATTCGCAGATTATCCATTGTTGAAAGCTTTTTACCGACTTTTAATGAAACATTTGGTAGATGATTTCTTCTGTCCTTGTTACAATGGTATGTCTTGGTGAGTTACTCCCGATTTGGGCAGTCTTTATATGTTGCATTGTGTGGATCGTAAAGTCAGGTCAATTAAGGCTTTTAGGGACTGGTTCCTGGTCGAACCCGTACAAAGCCACCGGCTACAGCGGTGTGCCATTAACGTTCTAATTCTTGAAACTGACGCCTCACAGTGGCTCGGTTGTATGGAAACAATGCATCCTTCCACAACACAGATGTTGACTTTTGTACACTTTACGGCACTTGGACACGGTACTGTCTACGAGTGATTTATTACCGACATATTGGAAATTTATTTTCAATACATTTAAGAATTACGTTATGAGAAGTAAGAAAACACGGTGATTTTCGGTTATTCATATAAGTACTTCAATCCGATTACTGTTCTTTATTCAATTGCACTCGCTCGGAATAGTTCCCTTCAAGGTTAGCAGGGCTACGAGGTGACAATGCTGTCAGAAGGCTTAAGTTGTTTTCCTCCTTTCAATTAGAATGTACAGTGATCAATAAGTTGGCTTTTCAGGCCGGACTACAATTACGTTCTGTGCCACGATACCTAAAAGGTAGGTATCGGTAGAATGGAAAATTCAAATTTTGGCCTTTTTTGCCACAGTTTCAAAGGAGTGCGAGCCTTCCCTAATGTACGTAAACTAGATTTAAAATTCAATAGATTTTTTGTATACTGTACACATTTTATGGTACGAAGGTAGGAGCGCGACTCTGTACTCTACCGAAGCATGGCTATACGAAAAACCTAAAGTTTCTTTAGCATTTTCAAGTCGGTAGCAATTGAGTGTCTATATACCGCGAAGTCCTCTCATGCTTCGAGTCAAGTCTGTCATATCCAGTCAAAAAGTCTCATTTCGTATGTAACGTCATATTATTTCTGCGGTAAGCATAGTTCCGAATTACGTAGCTGAATTGATTTCCAAGCTCGACATCGTACGATCTCAGCTTCTTCTACGACTTCCTATTCTTTAGTTCTCATTTATTAATAGTATTCCTTTAGGTTCTGTTGGTTATGTTATCGTCAACGATCTGCTGCGCGTGACAAATTTATGGCAAGCGTAATAAAGCGCCTGGTTGCGTCGTAGAATAAGCGCGTATCGATGTTATCTTGTGCTTAGATGTGTACGAGTATCGAAAGAAGGAATGGTCGCCGTTACTTGTTACACGAGCTGTTTGCCCTGCATCTCTTGCTCCATTAGTATGAGCTCCAGCAGCGAACGATGTTTATACGGGAAGCTGCGATCTGATCTGACCGCAGGCCAGTAGGAGTGCAGGAGCGTCGAAAAATCTGAACAACGTCTTCATCAAGCAGTACGCGATCAGGCAACAAGCCGAAAGGCGTATCTCTCTCGAAGAGAGAGAGAGAAATCTGAACTGGAGAAAGGCCACAGTGGCGATGGTAGGTTATCGGGTTATTTGCCGGCTAAAGAAACCGGCCTGGAGAAATTTCGTAGATTACGGCGACATTCCGACTTGGAAGCGTTTCCCGACTGGGCGGCGTTGGACGTTATGAGTACACACATAAATATTGTCCTGTTTTCCTAATAACATCTGTAGTCTATTATCACGATAACTTTATCGTACTACAATGGACACACTAAAACGGTTGTCCTGTTGCTGTTTGGGCATTCCTGACATTTGAGGCACGTTCGCACGTTCGATAATAGCAATACTAGGTAAATATAGATAGAAATTTCTCTAAAATGTTCTAACTGCATGTCAGATTAGTCAACGGCTCCGTACTTTATATGCGTTGTGGGGTTCCTCCTCAAACTATTCACTTAGTAGTACCCGCAAACGTCTAAAATGGGCCAAATAATTAATGTTAATAGTATACATTCTATAGAGCCAAAAGTTGTTTTACATTACATAGATGTTTCAACGACTGTGTTGATCTTACGTTCTGGCAGCGTTCTTACAAATACTGGAATTACCATAACGGAGTAAAAACTTACTTAATGACTACCTTATTACGCAAAGAGAATTTGCTATTTTGTTTTTGCTCCGGCAGAATTTTGGGGCGACAATTATTAGATACGTTTTTTTCCGGCGAAATACGTTAATTATCTATTAATAAATACTACATAAATTTTGTCTACTTAATATTGTGAACTGCTGCTATATTTTGCATTTAAATATTTGACTGAGCTCGGTCGTCGGCATGGTTAACTTCACTCACTTACGTATGTCACTAACCGGAGATCAGTCAGAAGTCTTTTTCGTTATTGTCACTTAGCGTTCGACAATGCCCTCTTTAAGCGATGGAGCTATGAGCTTTTGGTTATTTGGCTCTTTTTGGTCGTAACTCTGGCCTGCACCATGGTACAACCGTGGGCTCTGACCCAAACGACCTCTCCTGTCCTGTCATCAATTGACAACGACAGCAACAAAGAACAGCCGGTGTTGCTTCTCTAAAATTACTCCTGCTGACAACTGCTGGTCACTTCCAAGTATAACAACTAGATTGGATGAGGACTCTGCTGACTAGTGTGGCAGTTCTGACTATTCGACGCCTTTCGATCACTCGCCTATTGAGATAACCTACCGTGTAATGCATCGCGTGCGATACTACTAAACTAGCGTCTATCTAGTTTCAGCTGGTCATTCTGGCCGACTGAAACTTACGTTTTACGACTGTGTGCCTAAGGCTAGGGAGAGCACCCATTACCGTCTTCGGGCTTTCTCTACGACAGCTACTAATATTACGAGCAGTAGCACTCACCTTACCGTTTAACCAGTGCATGCTGAGTGCGATAAATGCGGAAAAGAAACCGGTAATACCTGACGCCAACATGGAACACGGAAGCTTTCAATCAACGCGTCATTCATGTGTTTAAAACTGTGCCGCTTGAGATCATCCTACACAAGCCCCCGTTCAGGCTGACCGCAACCGAGAACTTTCCGAGATACTGACCCGATCAGCAAATATTTGCTTTTTGCGGAACACTAATATCTCTTATATCTATTTTACTAACACGCGGTATAAAAAA
The DNA here is from genome assembly GCF_002532875.2 of Varroa jacobsoni. Classification (NCBI taxonomy): domain Eukaryota; kingdom Metazoa; phylum Arthropoda; class Arachnida; order Mesostigmata; family Varroidae; genus Varroa; species Varroa jacobsoni. Next base: position 472,076 of record NW_019213761.1, read on the forward strand.
AAAAACGAATAGACAGGCTTAACATCAGTTTTAGGCTATTTGTTGGCTTATACAAGTCCTACTTGTAAGTGCCCTTTACGTGCAGAATGTAGACTTTTATAGTAGGTAGTTCGTAGCATTTTACTGAGGAATTTTGCCTAGCGCGGTGGGTACTGCTGCACCGAAAACCTATAACTATCAATGTCGTAAATCAGAAATGGAGTAGTTTTTTGCCGTGGGAAAAAGTCCGCTGATAAACCCCTTAAGGCTTCAAGCCTCTCCAAACCTGATGCTTTATTTAACGCTCATGTTGTTCGCAGCTCACCATCGGTTAATCGCAAGAGTATAGACTAACACTTGTAGACCACTTAACCAAGAGCCCGTCTCCCTTCCGAGGCGTAAAGCGTCAATGATGAAACATATGCCATCTCCAAGCCATGACAAATGAGTGTTTGTTACTTACACCTCAAGAAGTACGGCGTTCGAGGTGTCGACTGTTGACGTTCGCACGCGAGATCTAGGAATTGATCATTACGTCCTCGTATTCGACGCTAGCAGACGATGCCAGCATTTTCCGCTCCGCGATACCATTCAGTTAAGGCACAAAATCCACTTCGCACATCAAAACAGAAGGGACTTACCTGTCAGGCAGTCACTCAGTCAAGGGTTTTGTTTGAAAAACAGCGGCGTACACCCCGTAATCGGTAAACAGCTACTCTGGGGCTTGTTCAGCTTGTTGATCATGCTCAACTAGAGCACGATTTGTGCCATCTGTGACTGTGTGTGGCCTCTCTTGGCCTGCTAACTCGATTTGCCTTTGCTCTTTCTTCGTTCTTTCGTGTAGCTACTGTAATTTTGTCGTCAAATAAATATTGACACACGCGACATTGGCGTGTGTTTTTCGCATTCGTTCATCTTTCGTTGGCTGTTTCGACGGTCGGCAGTGACACCAAAAGCAAGAGATGATGACGTGAAGCGTTCGAGGATCAACCAGGAAGGACTTGTACTTGCTCTAGGACCCGAAGGCTAGATCTTACGACAGGGTAGGAACTATCTCAGCAAGTGCGTCCAACAAGTCTGTTTGCCGGGTTTTCAGTTAGCCAGCAACGAGCTAGCTGTCATTCGCTCGTAGATCAACCCGAAGAACAGGCGAGAGTAATCCGTTAAGACGACCTCAACGATGAATACCATTGAAACACAACCCCTTATTCAGGTTTTTTTTTTTATGAAATATGGAAGACTCTGAGCACTTTTTAATCGTTGTAGCCAAATTGATCAGAGCTTGTGAAGGCGGCGGCGTGTTTAACGTTTATGATCTACATTGTAGGAGAAAGCGATGCCTTAGGTAACTTACTGCACAGACAAGCGGGTCACTTATGCGGGTGAAAAGGATAGTGCAATCTAATTAAGTGGCTCAAAGTGCAGTTCAACTAGTTGGGACTATCAGAATATAATGACGGGTACCAGACTAAACATTCGTCATCAAGGGCAACTTCTCGGGAGTCCTTGTCTTACACCTATCACTAAAATCTGTAACGCTTTAGACCATCTATTTTAGGTTGAACACTATTTCAATTGTGACCACACATCTTGGGTCTAATGGGCAGCTATTAATTAATCCATCTAAACCAAGCCAAATAAAAATGGCCATTTCAAAATCTCGCATGATGATAGACTTATATATATGAATATAATATAATAATAACAATATGAAATAGTCAGCACCTCCCCAGAAGGCCGTTGATGCTTTTACGAAGCCAAATGTATGTATTCCTTTACGTCTCATTTACCTTCGATGTAGGACAGTCAATTGACCAAGATTTCAGCTCTAGCATTTCAGTTTATTGAGCACTTATCTCAAAAAAATGAACTAGATGGAAAAATAAACACGTGCAGAAGAAAGGCAATATTCAACCTGAGTGTATGATGTTTTTAATACTCAGTTGTTAAGGGTGCCTCATTGTTAAGCGCCAACTAGTCTAGCAGAAAGTATGGGATAGGAAAATAAGCGAGTATTTTGCGTACTTTGTCAGTCATTGATCTAGATCAAAGGAAGACATAATTAACGATTCCAATTGTGCTTAAAAGCGAAAGCTAAGGTTCTATAATTGTGTGTAAATTAAAGGCATGGGGAGCCTTACCATCCAATTCATAAGCACATCTAACTAGCGTGCCTATAAGTTAACGATTTTATAATAAAAATGTCTGCATTCCCACAAAGCTTACCTTATCAATAGATGTGTCTCGCCCAATGGGTCATGGGTCTAATGGGTCAACACCATCATCCGACGTTAACGCCATATATGCAATCCATTCTGCAGAATATTTTTGGCTCAGACCTTATGCCCTCAGCGTCATAGAAGTCGGTTTGCTCAAGATCGAAATTCGAGTTTGAAGTCCTTACTGCAAAGGAGCTATCTTAACTCATTCGAACTTCGAAACTACCTCGAGTTCATGGTGCGCCAATTGCAACGGTCATTGCACACGATAGGAGAAAGGATAAAGCAACGCGATCGATTGGCGTCCCACGGGGTGCCGTTGCATTCTAGCTCTGGTCGGATCGCTCTGCTCGACATCTTCAGCCCTGCGCAGATCGGACGGTGTCACTCGACGATCCCCAGCCCCGTGAACACCCCGCTGTGCCTGCGCCGAAGGGAATTGAGGGTAGAATTGAACACGGGCCAACTAGTGAGGTGTATGCGAGCACCCTAAGTGCAACCTGCACCGTCAAGCGTCCCTTGAGCGGCTACTGAAAAGCTGAAGCGAAAATAGGGGAAATGTTAGGCGATACAGCAATGGCAAGCAGCTTCATTGGGCTCGTGGACTGCTGGCTATTGCCAGTGATTGGCCATAATAGCTTCCTGGCTTTTGAGAACGTGCTTCTAGCGGAAACGGCGTGTCACCCGTAAAATCATGGTTTCATTGATCATTTGCATCCCCGATCGGCTCAAGCTAATTAGTTGTTCCTAAATGAAGACAGGAACATCCGTAGCAAGTTAAGTAACAAGTCGAAATATCAATAGGGCCCCACTGAGCTGATAGATCGATTTTTCTTTGCGTTCTATTGAACACAGCTTGTGTACAACCACGTGTGATCTAAACAAAAAAATTACTATCTTTGCCTCTAATACGTTTTGCCTTTTATAACATTTACCTGACTGTCAATTTAAATGAATACTCGGCTTACTAAGATGTTGCCTAGGTGAGCCTGTAAAATTTCGTAGCGATCATATAATCGCCTCATAGCGAACATTGTGTACATAAATTTGAAGCTATTATGAAGCGGAGCTAAATTAGTAGCCGAGAACACAGGACAAGTTTCAAAACCTTATTGTTTTCCTGCTTCGGATGAGGGTTTATAAGTATAGTTTAATTATTAATTACTACTATTTCGTTGAAGCACATTAATATAGCATACAATATAACATACACCCAAAATGTTTCCAGATCGCTCTCGTCTGTACCGTCTACCTGTTAAATCTATATAAACTGTTATTCGTGCTATTGCATTTGCCGTGGGGTTAATAAAAAGTGTTTGATTGTACCGTATCATTGTTATTATGCCACAAAAGCGGCTGCCGACGTGTGCCAATTTCGAGTACGAAATCGTGTATTTACGTTCCAATTCAGGGCTAACGTCGTAGCGATCGATTTCTATAATTTTCAACAAAACAACTGCAGTCGTCTGAAGCAAGCCGATGTGGTTGTCCGGTCATCTTACGCTTTGTAGGCTACAAAGCACGAAGCAAACTCAATCGACAATTTCGACTCGCTTCTGGATCTTTCAACTATTGCTGAAAATAGGATGGCCGCGAGCCATCCTGAACATTGTACATAGTAGGTGTACATTACGGACAGAGTAATCTATTCCTGCTGCAAATAGCATTGATCATCCATAAAAGAGTCTAAAGAACGCTGCGAGCTTCATTTCAGCATCTCCACCCCATCATAATGTGAAGACCTGAAGGTTAAGGTCCGGGGTTCTTCGTGACGTCACAGGCTCCGCCTTTCTGGAGCTAGCGAGGGAGAGGAGGTAGGTTGCATATAGTAAAGTGCACTTCACCAGGAACTTCAGTCTAGAAGTTGGTGCTCACGGTTTAGCCAGCTTGCTCAAACGTGTATGCGTCCTGCAAGATCTAGTACCACAAAGTGACAGTGAGTCTCAGCCACCGACACAACTTGCTACCAACGACTAGTTTGCGCCAGTGCTCACCTTCTGAATCCTACATGAAGATGATGATGCCTCCGATGCAAATGGGACCTATGAGTCTGATGGGTCCCATGCAAATGGGTCACCTGATGGCGAGCCAGATGTCCCATATGGGCCAAATGACCGGCTATCAGCAGCAACTCAGTCAGCCATCGTTTCAGTCGAACAACTCTTCCTGTATATCAAACAATCATGTTCAGAATAGCTCCGGTCAACAGCCTTCCCAGAGCGCGAATACCATGGCGTTCCCCGGTGTTCCGACCCATTCGAACCAAGAACAGTTGCCCGCACTGGTAAACTCACCTCTCGATTACGATGTCTCAGAGGATAGTGCACCTGCGTCGCCAGCCAGTGTTAGTGCCAAGACGAATTCATTATCGATGGGAAATTTGAGCCAATTTGTGGGCTCTTCTCGTCGTGGCCCTGATCATATCAGGCGACCCATGAACGCTTTCATGGTTTGGTCACGAGCGCAAAGGCGCAAGATCGCGCTCGAAAATCCCAAAATGCATAACAGCGAAATCTCGAAACGCCTTGGAAACGAATGGAAGGAACTGACGGAAGAGAACAAACGCCCGTTTATCGATGAAGCCAAGCGATTGCGTGAGCAGCATATGCGGGATCACCCCGAATATAAATATCGGCCACGCCGAAAGCCAAAGCCAGCTGGCCCCGCTGCGTCGTCCCCCATCGGAGTCACAGCTCAAACTATGTCCGGCCAGATAAACGCCAGTTCACCCGGTTTCTGCAACGACATCAACAGCGTGACAGCCAAACAACAAAACATGATGTCACATATCCAGAATAGTCCTTACAATCCGTTCACACTTCCCTATATGAACTATATGGGTCTACCCCAGATGCAAAATCAGGCGTCCTCGTCTTCTGCATCAGCTTCACCTCAGCCCCGTACACCGGAATCGGCCTACTCGTCGTGTGATGAAATGGCCAAGGAATCTTCAGACTCACCCCCACCGTTGCCAGCTGCGCTGGCTCAGCAGGCCTTTAAGGACCAGAAAGTTGACCCTCAGCTTTACCAGCTCTATCAGCAAAACCTAAACATGGGCTACGGTTATTCTTCAATGAGTGGCATGTACCCATCATATGACTACTCGGGCTGAAGGTCACCGGTCAAAATCGTTTCCCTGTGAAACCGACACTGCTTTTTTCAGCTCTTTCTTCTATAATAATAGAGAAGCCTTCGTCTTGATTTTAAGAACGTTATCCCCCTGTGAGCAATAACCTAAGCTGCCTTAAACTCTTTCTTAAGGAATTGTTCTTAAGCGTGTTGTATGTACATAGTGAAAATGAGATGTATTAAATGTTATTTATTTATAATTTATTGATTCACATATACCTGTTTACAATAATTAGTATATATATA